>NC_000087.7:3729741-3824741 GCF_000001635.26 Mus musculus
GATCTTTTATTCTGCAGAAGTCCAGCATGCTGGGGGTTTCTCTCATTTCAAGATGGAGACCCCAAAGTGAGTTCAGGGGCCTGATTTAAAGCACATGAGGGGAATTCAGGGTAGATAACTTCTATCTTAATCTGTTGAGGCCACAAGCTTGCTTAAAATTCTTAAAATTCTTAAATGAAATGTGTATATACTTTTTATCTTTTTGATCTAGATTTTAGATCAGGTGTTTTACTCACTGGTAAAAGAGAAAATCCTTTCATAGCTTTTACCATCTCTCAGGCTTGATGCAAAATCTCTGGGCTGGCAGACTTGTACCCTGACATTAAAGGAGTTAATTCTCTCTTGGAGATTGTAAATCCTCCTCATCAACCTCAGAAAGGAAGGAAGGAAGGAAGGAAGGAAGGAAGGAAGGAAGGAAGGAAGGAAGGAAGGAAGGAAGGAAGGAAGGAAGGAAGGGAGGGAGGGAGGGAGGGAAAGGAAGAAAGAAAGAAAGAAAGAAAGAAAGAAAGAAAGAAAGAAAGAAAGAAAGAAAGAAAGAAAGAAAGAAAGAAAGAAAAAGAAAGAAAGGAAGAGAGAAAAGAGAAAGCAAGCAAGCAAGCAAGCAAGCAATGAAAAAACTGGACATGATTCACACATTTTAGCAGCAGAGAAATTGGAGCTGCAGGTAAGGGAGTGATATCATAACAAGAAGGAAAAAAACAAAAACCAAAAAATCCTCCACCTTGTCACAGAGAGGCAGTAAATACTCTATCTGTAGTTTCTAATTTGGATTTTATTGCCAGTGTTAGTCTTGCTTTTTCCTGATCTTATTTATATTTTTATTTGTTTTTACTTTCTTATTTTGGGGTGGTGGTGGATTGAGAGAGGGTTTCTCTGTATATATAGCTCTGGATGTCTTGGAACTCACTCTGAAGACCAGGTTGGCCTCAAACTCAGAAATCCTCCTGCCTGTGCCTCCTGAGTGCCGGGATTAAAGGCATGCACCACTACCTCTTGGTTCAGTTTTAGTTTTAACTGTGTCAAATCTAGTATTGTTTCCTTTCTTTGCAAAACTGAAAAGCATCACTAGGAATTTCCTCTGGCCCCTTTGCATCAAATATTCTCTGAATTGTTTTGGTTTGTTTGTTTGTTTGTTTTTTGGTTTTCTAACAAGGACCAACTTCTTTTGAGGGAAAGATGACTGAAGTTCTCTAATAAATTCCAGGAATTTTATCAACTGATGACTTCCCTCTTACCTCCTTCCTCCAGCAACAAAGTTCGTAGAACTTCTCTGTCTTAGGTTTTCCTTTGCTGTGAACAGACACCACGACCAAGGTAACACTTATAAAGAAAAGCATTTAGTTGGCACTGGCTTACAGGTTCAGACCATCATCAAGGTAGGAAGCACGTCAGTGCTTTTAGATGGGAGTGGAAGGAACAGAGAGTTCTACATCTTGATCCAAAGGAAGGAAGAAGACTATTGTTTTTCAGACAGCTAGGAGGAGGGTCTCAAAGCCCACTCATACAGTGACACATTTCCTTCAACAAGGCTACACCTACTCCAACTAGGCTGTAATAGCACCTCCTAGTAGCACCATTCCCTGGGACAAGCATACTCAAATCACCACATTCTACAGACAAATGCTACTTCTTCAACACTGCCTGTTTTAACGTGAAAAACCTTTAACATATACCTCTCAAGGCAGCGAGGACAGACCAACTCCCTAGTTCTCTACAGTTACCCAGGTAACAGGACCCCCATATGACTGTTGCTCCTCATAGCAGGACATCTTATGAATTCAGTAAACTCAAGAGTCTGTTGGCAACCCACATGGATGGTGTGGACAGATATAGAAAGGCACCTTGCCAAATATGTCACAGATTGAGCAATCTGGGAACTTTCTATTCTTTCTTGAAGGATGCTTTTTGTACTGCAAGATCATCTGAGGCAAGCTTGTTAGGTAGTAAAGATATACTAAGTCTGGATACAAATGATGTATATTTCTTAAACTAAATCTGACTTTTTTCCAAAGCAAATGAGTTTTAGAAACACATTTGATCTTGTAATTGTTCTATCATTAGATCTTGGATCCAACTTGCTGCATCTTTCTGTCTGTAGTAGCTTTAACTTGTCTACTTTTGTGGTCCTAAAAAGACATCTCACAGTTTCTAAGAGGATCACAAGAGATAGCACACAGTCTGTAAAGTACTTTACTTGGATTTTTGCTGAGGCCCATGCAGGAGGAACAGTGAACAGCTTTCACTGCTCAGGGAATACAGCCTACTGGTTGGCACAGTCATGTTGGGCAGGTCACTGGGATACATGACCTCAAGGACTAAATGTTCTGAGGACTTCATGCTTTGGTGAGTTTTGCTCTGCCTGTTGCCGTCACACCCCTCTTAATCTAAGAATTGTATGAAAACTCTAAGGGGGTTTCCAGGCCCTCACTGGGCAGTGTCACTGGTACTCATAATAATCCAGTTTGATATCTTTCAGGCATTGCTGCTGAAACAGATTAATCATTCAGTCACTTCCTAGGAGATAATTTACAGATGTAGGTTGTCACCAATGACCATCACCCTTTAAAAAAATTAGGAAAAATAAAATTGTTAGTGAAGCTAGGTTGAGATGTTTTGACAACTCATTCTGATGTACAAAAGGCACACTCTTAATAGTTAAACCAATGACTTTTTGTGGTCAGGGAATAAGAACAATGGCAGCACTGCCTGATGTCAGTCTCACTGAGGCTGGACTGGTGATGGTTGACTTCTTAAACCTATTTCTGCCCTCGGCTTCCTGTTATGATTTAATAAGCGTTGCTGATGAGTAGATGTGTATTCTGAGATTTTAAGGTAAATATGGCTGATTTTATATAAAAGTTTGGGTTTGTGATTGTTTTCAGGTTCTTATGATAAGATAAATCAATTGATCCTTTTTGTAAACACAAATTGCTGCTTGCTCGTAAGAAAGACTGCCTGAGAAAAATATTTTGCTGCTCACACTTAGTCAACCTGAAACAAGTTACAAACGTATGTATATTCTTGGGAATAGTTTGTTTTCTTTACCTTTACCATGTGGTGTTTTATCATGTAAAGTTATGGGGAACATACTGTTTTTTTCATTAGCCATTTCCTAGAAGAAATATACAATGTAATCACGTTATCATTCTATATTGCTTGAAAGATTTTGCTAGGGTATATGAGTTGTGGGAGAAAAACAAAGTATGTGTTGAAGCCTATTTCCATCCCCCAAATGTGTATATGTGTAAAATACTTAGTGCCTGCTTGTTTGACATTTGTGAAATTCATTCAATCTGTGGATGGATGGATGGATGGATGGATGGATGGATGGATGGATGGATGGATAGATGGTTGGATGGATGGATGCACACACATGTGTGAAGTTGTTGATGCTTGCTTTGCTTCATCCACTCTGTTTGTGTGTGTTTGTGGGGGTGTGTGTGCGGGGTGTGGGTGTTTATGAATTTTCTCTTTCCATTACTTTTTTGATGACCCCTAATAGTTAAAGGAATTTAGAGTTTCTTGCTGGCCACTGACTGGGAGTGCCTAGTCCCAATGAATCAAGGTTTGCTTCCTAGCAGGAAAGTCTGCTGAGTGATTTCTCTAATCACTAGCTGCCAGCAGCAGCAGGTTGCTATTCCAACAGTGATTTCTCTAATCACTGCTGTCTATCAGCCCCAAACCCCAGCCAGCTGACTCAGTGAGCTCTGATCAGCACTGACTGTGATCACAAACCCCATACCTTGCTGCCTGCCTCAGTTTATCCTGTGGTGTCAAAGCTGGTCTTTGACATCCTTAACAGATTTTATACCAGGAGGTAGGGAGTATGGGGTTTTAAAAAGACAGATAATTTTTCTAAGAGAACTGATGCATCAAGGGCTATATTTCACCAGCATATATGGACAGCATTGATTGGGACCTCTCTAACACTTAATGTGTCAAGAATGGGCAGTGAGCCTAGACTGGTTGTTACCAGGTCACCTACTACATACGACAAACTCTCATTAATTTCTTAAGTGGCTCATCAGCCATCTTAGGCAATTTTTTTCTGCCTGGATCCACATATATTTTCTAATATTTACCTTTTCTCTTACACCATGTGTCTTAGTCAGGGTTTCTATTCCTGCACAAACATCATGACCAAGAAGCAAGTTGGGGAGGAAAAAGTTTATTCGGCTTACACTTCCATGCTGCTGTTCATCACCAAAGGAAGTCAGGACTGGAACTCAAGCAGGTCAGGGAGCAGGAGCTGATGCAGAGGCCATGGAGGGATGTTCTTTACTGGCTTGCCTCACCTGGCTTGCTCAGCCTGCTTTCTTATAGAACCAAGACTACCAGCACAGAGATGGTCCCACCCACAAGGGGCCTTTCCCCCTTGATCACTAATTGAGAAAATGCCTTACAATTGCATCTCATGGAGGCATTTCCTCAACTGAAGCTCCTTTCTCTGTGATAACTCCAGCTGTGTCAAGTTGACACAAAACTAGCCAGTACAATTGACCCCTTGTCAACTTGACACACAAAAACATCACTAGTAAGCCTCAACCCTTACAATCTTATTCATCCCCATTCTAAATAACTTTAAAAGTCCCACAGTCTTTACATATTCTTAAAATTTCAATCTCTTTAAAATATCCATCTCTTTTAAAATTCAAAGTCTTTTTACAATTAAAAGTCTCTTAACTGTGGGCTCCACTAAAACAGTTTCTTCCTTCAAGAGGGAAAATATCAGGGCACAGTCACAATCAAAAGCAAAAGTCAATCTCCAACTGTCCAATGTCTGGGATCCAACTCACGATCTTCTGGGCTCCTCCAAGGGCTTGGGTCACTTCTCCAGCCAGGCCCTTTGTAGCACACACATCATCCTCTAGGCTCCAGATGCCTGTACTCCACTGCTGCTGCTGCTCTTGGTGGTCATCTCATGGTACTGGCATCTCCAAAACACTGCATGACCCCTTCAGTCCTGGGCCATCAATTGCAAATGAGGCTGGACTTTCACCAATGGCCTTCCATGGCCTCTCACAGTGCCAAGCCTCAGCTGCTCTGCTCAACTCCTTCATGCCTTCAAAAACAGTACCACCTGGGTGACTCTTACACATTACCAAGTCCAGCCACAGCACAAGGTACAACTTTGGCTATATCTGGAACACAGCCACTGTGCTCTCAGAAAACACTTCCCAGAAGATGTCACCTCAATGATGCTGGTCTGTTCTTAATCACCGCTAATTTCTTAGCTCCAGCTAACCAGCATCAATAGTCCCAGTAATGCAAAGTTTTTGCTTTAGTAGTTCTGGTATCTTGTTAATCACAGCTGATTCTTCAGCCCCAGCTAACCAGAACTACAGAATCTTCACAATCAAAACAGCAATGGCCCTGAAAAGAGTCTTTAATTTTCCCTCTGAAATTTCACAAGCCAGGCCTCCATCTTCTGCACTGTTCTCAACATTATCTTCCAAGCTCCTACCACAACATCCCACAGAGCTCTTAACAACAAATGGATCTTCAAGACCAAAGTTCCAAAGTCCTTCCACAGACCTCCCCAAAACATGGTCAGGTTGTCACATGAATACCCCACTCCTGGTACCAATTTGTCTTAGTCAGGGTTTCTATTCCTGCACAAACATCATGACCAAGAAGCAAGTTGGGGAGGAAAAAGTTTATTCGGCTTACACTTCCATACTGCTGTTCATCACCAAGGAAGTCAGGACTGGAACTCAAGCAGGTCAGAAAGCAGGAGCCAATGCAGAGGCCATGGAGGGATGTTCTTTACTGGCTTGCCTCACCTGGCTTGCTCAGCCTGCTTTCTTATAGAACCAAGACTACCAGCACAGAGATGGTCCCACCCACAAGGGGCCTTTCCCCCTTGATCACTAATTGAGAAAATGCCTTACAATTGCATCTCATGGAGGCATTTCCTCAACTGAAGCTCCTTTCTCTGTGATAACTCCAGCTGTGTCAAGTTGACACAAAACTAGCCAGTACACCATGGATCTTGGAAACTGACCCAGAGATTGGTACACCATAATACCATAGGCAGATAGTTTATTTTCCTTCCTTAGGTGACTAGTGATTGCACAGGCTTGTAGTTACTGCCTCTGGTACATATTTCTTGATACCACAAGCCTCCCCCTTTGAGAAAATGTCATTAGTTGGGTATATATACGTCAGGAAAAGAGGCTTTCTGTGTATACAGAACAACCAGACTTTCAGTAGCTGGGAGGATTAAGTAGATGTGTTATGAATTTTCTCTTTTCTATGAACAAATACCTGACAGCAAGCAACAAAAAAAAGAAAGCAATCAATTCCACATCATGGAGTTCCAATATATGTCCATATAGACATGTTCCACATCTATGTGTTCCAATATAGAGGGACTATACTTAATATAGTCCTTCATGGTGGAGATGTCTGTGTGGCTAAAGAGGGATGTGTAGTTAAGATTATTCATCTCAGCTTAACAGGGATCAGAGTATTTTTATAATAGTCTATGTTACAGGTGCTATAAAATTTGACAGGCATGAAATAGTGATTGACATACTTCATAAGTTATCAGTATATGAGTATAAATCCTGAGCGCCAGAAATGTGCCACAGCTGAGGAGATGGCTCACTTGTTATTTACTAACACCCAGGTATCTTCGCCTTTCTTCCACTCCCAGTTTAATATCTGTCAAAGGTCTCATTCTTGCTATTTGCACTTCCTTTTCTTTTGTCAACACACTTTGTCATAGCCCTTTCTCGTTTTGGCTGACGATAATCTCTTTGTTACAATGAGAGACGACGATGTATGGTAAATGATAAAAACTCTTTCCTATTTGTACAAGTCACAGTCCAAGGCCCATGTCCTCACCCCCATGGGGATACATGACCAGACAAGATTAGTCATAAGATCCAATATAGTCCAGTCAATCAGCAATGTCCCATTTCTGAAGTGAGTCAGGAACCTTTGCTTGCAATATAAACAGAGGTCTGGTAGAATGGTTTTATATCATGTAAGGTAAATTGTTTAACCTTATATAATAATGCTAATAATGATCTCATATGAGAGAATAACATTATAAAATTCAAGTTGATATACTAGTCAATAGACAAAGTGTTACTTGGGGCTAGAAAATCAGAGATACAGCTCCTAAGGTGTAAACAATCTAGCTGGAGATGTCAGGCTGTATGTATACTTACTGTATACATCTTAAATAGTTGGGGAAAAAACACATGAAAGAAACCACTCTTTGCCCTGATCTGGGCAGCAATACACTTCCCTAGTATTAATTACCTCCCTAAACCTTTCTGCAGGTACCTGCCTAAAAGACCTGTGGCTTCAGGGTGTTTATGTACTCAGAGAATACATTCCATCTCATTTTACTATCTTCCAACGCATTCTTATAGTTTGTATTACAAACCTCAAAGATTCAGGCTCTTTTCATTTCCTTTAACAAGGACTGGGGCTCTCCTCAACTTGAGCTGTGGACTGTGAGACATATATACCCTTCAAGGGTTTAATTATAGACAAATAAATAAGACAACTTTAGAAATATTCACAAATAACAAAATACAGATGTTTATGCCCTGCTATGAACTCAGGTCTATAGCTTATAGTTTCTTACTTCTTTTAAGAACTGCTATACTTCTTTCCCCACAATTTTTCACAGCCACATATCTTACCCCCTTTCTTCAAGTATGTGGGCAAAATTTTGAGAAGAATTTCAGGAAGCTACACATGATCTTTTCATTATAATGTCCACTGAAAAACCTTCCTCTCTATACCTTTCTTCTTCAGTACATCATGACACTCTCAATAGCTGTGTCGCTAACCTAGAGCAGAAACCAAAGTTTCAAACAAGAGTCCTAATTTTAAATGTGTGTGGGCTCCTCTATAAGAAGCTGTGGGAATATGAGTTTCTCCTTTAACATAGCTATTCTTTTCAGATCTCTGATTGAAAACTGTTCTGACTTCCTGTTCCATGCCCTAAGTTACAGGTTAATACCCAGGTAGGGAGCATCTCCAGTACTGATTTTCTTTCAAGTCTAGTTATGGTTACCATACCAGGGCATATCTCTCCTTAGCATTCTTTCAACTGTAACATCTGATTCCAATAAATGATTCACATAATAGATTTCAGATAGGAAATCACAATGGCTTGAGAAGTATAGTGAAGTTCTACTTAGCCAACTAATGGCAAGTGTGTACTACCAACACACATTTCTGGATAGGGAAATGGCAATGCCTCTTTCCTACTTACTTGGTCTCATGGGATACATACCAGGAGACTCTGGGCCCCAGGGCAGGGTAGTGGTGGAGTCACAGAGTAGGACTCTGGAGATGGCTTTAAAGTCTGAGGGTCTCCTGGCTTTCTAGCTCTCTAATTGTACTGAAATGCTGAGGATAACACCTAAAAAGCCCTAAAAACTTTCTTGCTCTTTCTTATGGTAAAAGACTGCTGTTTTAGGCGATTCACACCTGTAGCCTAACAGCAGAGGATTAAGCAACACAGCCTTTGTTCTATCTCAGCCTGAACTGCTGGGCTCTAACTAGTCAGAGGTCACAGGAAGAGAAGACACATAGAAAAGTGATTATATAATTTATTACTAAGTTGTAAAAGTACCCTATAAAAGCTACCTAAGGGGAAATGTGAAAAGACCCTAAGTAGGGAAAAGGAAAAATTCTCTTAGTGAGGAAAAGGAAAAGATTCTAGCCTAAGTGGGGAAAGGCAACAACAACAAAAAAAAGTCTCATCTATTGATCTTTCTCATCTCTTTGTCCTCCATACTTGTACATCTTTCAGAACATATGGTCACAGGTTACAAAGTTCATGACAAATTCACACAGAAAATCAAATCACAAATTGAAATAGACGTTTACAACAGAGAAGCTTTACATGCATAATGCATATCGATCAGGAGTAATTAGCTAAACATCCACCACCTGTCTCAGCTGCACAGGTTCACTGAAGGTGTAAAACCCTAAATTATTAGTGAAGTTTTGTATAGATAAATGTAACTTCCTTCCAGCCTAGCCAGGCTGGCTCAGACCATCTGCCACTGGGGCAGAGCCACCTGCTGTGCTGCTTCTCATCCCTCTCCTTTGATGTGCCACTACCTGCTACCTGCCTGAGGCTGAACTCTTTCTCCAAGATCTTCCGGAGTTAACACTGAATGGTGATTTCCCTGCTAAAAGCCAATTCTGACAACTTCACAAGAACCTTGGCGTGACTAAGGATGGGCTTCCCTCTTTATAAAGTACAGATTATCATTAAACATTTGAGTCTTGATCAGAATACAGTCTTGACTCCATTTCTCTCTCTACCCACCTAGATTCTCTCCTTTCTTTCAGTTCCAAGATGCATCCCAGGCTCAAACCCAGACATGAGAGCCGTAGGCAGGCCCCAACAGATAAACACAGTCAATACTTTTTCTTCTGTCCTAACACCTCTAATAAATCATTAGTTCCCTTTTAATGACCTTTGGTTAATTGTTTTACAAACTCTTAGAATGTGCTCTGAGTAGGAGAAGGTCTGGTTACCATCTAAGAGCAATTAACTGGTGACCCTTGGGAGACTGACAGAGTTCTCATTGCAGCTTTGATTACCAGAAAAGGACTTACTAGCAGTACCATTAATTTAAAAAGTTTAATAATCACAGATATAATTTTAGGAATTCTTATAGGATCATCATTAAGACTTGAGTCTATGTAGCATTACTACAATATAGTACATATTCGTGGATGTGTGTGCTATTACTTAGTGATTGTTATATATGTACAATAATAACAGGAAAATCATATTAATAGCAGGAACCTTTCCTAAAATGAGTCCCTCACAGCCTTGCTTAATGAGGGCTCACCTGTCACAGATTATATTATATTCCGAGGCAGGCCACTTCAGGATGATCACCTGTTGGTTATTAGCTTGTCCCATTATGGCTCCTGACATCTTTTTCCTTCGAATAACATAAATGAAGCGTATATATCTCCCTTTGAGCAGCATATCCTAAGCGCTTGAAGATGACTGGAAGAAGAAACAGAAGCAGAATAACCAATCCTATAATAATTCCCAAAGTTATAAGAAAATTCCATAAAGAATTATTTTTAACAAAGTTTATGATTGAATTTGAAAAACAATTAGCCAATTCTGCTACTGAAGAACTCTTCAGTCTGGAGTGACTGATGGCACTGATCTGGGAATGTAAAGTATCCATATCAAGAGCAAGCTGTGAAATGTTCCACACACCATGAAGATGTGCTTGTATCTGTTCTGTTCCCAGAACATTTCTGACCTATAGTAGGGCAGACGGGTGATACAAATCCATTTAAAATTGGCATGACATGAGATAGTTAAATGGGTTTTTAAATTATGAACCTGAGTTCCTATGTAAAGGATGGCAAGCATTTTCTATCTGTCAAACCCCTATCAATTCTATCCTGAGTAAACAGTGCTAAAGAAGTATTTTTTGTCAAGGAATAAACATGATTAGCAGTATGTACCTGTTGGACTAGAGAGGCAGCAGAAGCTGCAACTGACCACAAGATAGAAATTAAGGTTGTAATGTCTAAGATAACTTCAGCTTAGGCAAATCTCTTAGGTCATCAAAGAGAATTAACAGTCTGTACCAAGGCAAACAAAACAAAAGCATTACATCAGGACTGAGAAAGTAATTGCTGACAAAGCATAAGGTAGCTAGGATACAATGAGAAAAAGCGTTAAGACACATGGTGAAGTTATATAATTGGTCAAATAGCATTCTGGTAGGAAATGATACGTATAGATTTATATTTAACAATTTTATATCCCCTTTATCTGTGGGTATAGCGTTTATAGTCCAATCAGATGCAACCAGGACACACATCTTTGGTGTCTTCTTTTTATTTTTTATTTTTTGGGGTTTTTTTTGAGACAGTGTTTCTCTGTATAGCTCTGGCTGTCTGGAACTCACTTTGTAGAACAGGCTAGCCTTGAACTCAGAAATCGGCCTGCCTCTACCTTCCATGTTCTGGGATTAAAAGTGTGCAACACCACTGCCCAGCCTTCAGTGTCTTCTTTTGCTGGGGTCTCTGGCATGGTGGAGAGTCTGCAAATGATGATAGATTTCAGATAGGAAAATTTTAGTTCAACCTCTGAAGTAGGCTTGAAGGAAATGCTCTGAAGTAGACTTGAAGGAAGGGGCAAGTGTAGAAGTCTCTGTCCATGGAGAAGGACTGGCACAGTCAGCTGGTCAGGCAATCTACAGGTTCCTGTAAATATATAAACAGAGCTTCTCCGGGAAAAACATCCAATCTTTTTATTATTCAGTTAGTATGTCTTTATTTTCTTGAGGTTAGGAAATTTGAAAATATATACTTATTTATTCTATAAAGTGTCATAAGGAGATGATAAATTATAATTTTACTTTGTAATTTAGATGTCTATATCTTTTAAGTTCTGATGAGCTCACTGTACAATAGTATGACCTTGTGAATTATAGGGGATGTCAGTGAGAAACTAAGAGTCAGTCAAACACCAATTTTTAAGGGCTTTTTAAGTTTAGGCAAGGGCATTGCCTGATTTTTAAGCCCTTGGTATTATAAACTATTGAAACAAATACTGTATCATATCTTTGATACAGTAAAAGTTTTCCCAAGTTAGTAAAAGACATAAATAGCAATGAGAATTAAGTGTACATACCTACAGGAGTAAAGGCTACATTGGACACGCAAACTTTATATGCCCCAGTACAGGGGAACGCCAGGGCCAAAAAGTGGGAATGGGTGGGTAGGGGAGTGGGGTGGGGGGGTATGGGGGACTTTTGGGATAGCATTGGAAATGTATTTGAGGAAAATACGTAATAAAAAAATATTAAAAAAAAAAGAGGAGTAAAGGCTAACTTTCCAAAAGACAGGACATATGTAACTTTTGTCTGCTTTAAATCACAATGATATAGGCTCATCAGGGGTTAATTTTCAAGCTTAGCTGACAGCTCTGCAGGAATGCAGGAGCAATTTCTCTGAGCTCAATGGTGATTTGTAATGTAAGATCATGCTAAGGTACCTTCTCAGGAAAAGCAACAAGCTTTTGTTAAGAAATTAAATTAATCCTTAACTCCTCTTATAGGACCAGGAAGCATAGAATGAACTTGAACGTGTCCAATAGAGAAAAGGTAATTTCTAAATAGAAGCAAGACTTGTAATTCTGAAAGTCGGGGCTAAAATTGTAAAATAGCTGTAAAACAGTTACACGTTTTTTAAAAGGGGGATTGTCCTTCATATTTAAAGGAAAAATGGCTATTGTCATTAGCACAACAATCTTTGGTTGTACAAAGATTTCTGGTGTAAGGAAAATTTCTTTTAAGATCTTAAAAGTTGTAGAGGCAGTGGTGGCACATGCCTTTAATCCCAGCACTTGGGAAGCAGAGGCAGGCAGATTTCTGAGTTCAAGGCTAGCCTGGTCTACAGAGTGAGTTCCAGGACAGCCAGTGCTATACAGAGAAAGCCTGTCTTGAAACTGCCAGCCTCCTCAAAAAAAAAAAAAAAAATTATTTTTTTAATTTTTTTACTAGATATTTTCTTCATTTGCATTTCAAATGCTATCCTGAAAGTCCCCTATACCCTCCCCGCTCCCTGCTCCCCTACCTACCCACTCCCTCCTCTTGGCCCTGGCCTTCCCCTGTACTGGGGCATATAAAGTTTGCAAGACCAAGGGGCCTCTCTTCCCAGTGATGGCCGACCAGGCCATCTTCTGCTACATATACATGAGCTCTGGGGGTACTGGTTAGTTCATATTGTTGTTCTTCCTATAGGGTTGCAGATCCCTTCAGATCCTTGGGTACTTTCTCTAGCTCCTCCATTGGGAGCTATCCAATTAATTCTATCCAATTAAAGAGAGAGAGAGAGAGAGAGAGAGAGAGAGAGAGAGAGAGAGAGAGAGAGAGAGAGAGAGAAAGAGAGAGATCTTAAAAGTTACTGTTCTACTACTTAAAAGAGGAACACATCTGTTTGAGCAGAAGTCTTGAGTAAATATTTTGTGGAAGAGGTACAGTCCTGTGCTACCTGCAGCTGTTGGAGAGTCTTTCTTTGATAAATGGCTTGGTCACCTGAGGCTGTTGAATTACCTCTATTGTTTGAGGGGCCAGAGGTAGGTCCCTCACAGTTTCCCTGGTTTGATAAAATTTCTGTATTATTAAGGATTATAGTAGCACCAGATAAGGCAGTACCATTTTTATGAAAGTTAGTTTGGCATTCCTTATGCCAGTGGTAGTCTTTCAGACAACTATGACACCCCGTTGGATTTTTGCTTTGAGTGGGGCCAGGAACGTTAAAATTTATGGCACCTCCTGCTTTACCAGGACATTGTTTGCTGATAAGTCCAGGCTTCTTATTTGAATAACTTTTGTGAGCCAAGTCTGATTTATTAAATGTTTTCTGTCCTTGATTAGTACGATTTTGGATAGTGCCCTAACCTTGTGAGGTTGTTGTAATGGGTACACTTTGAAAATATGAAGTAGCAACCTCAATGCTTTAAATAAATTTCCAGATGTTTTTAATTGTCTTTAGAAGAGATAGAAAAGTGGGTGCAGCATTCTCAAAGGCCAGTTGTTTTAAAACAATATCTTTTGCTTCAGAGCTAAGAACTATGATATTCTCTACTGCCTCCATTGAGAGAGCAACCTTTGTCAGAGAATCAACCATACAGTTACCCTCATGAGTAGGACCAGGAAGCATTGTATAAACTTGAACATGTCCTACCAAAAAAAGGACACTCTCTAGATTGAGTTAACACCTGTAGTTTTGAAAGTAGAGCGAAGATTGTGGAGTGGCTAGATGGCAGTGGAGCTGTCTCGATATACGGAAATAATCTGACAATATACTGAGAGTCTGTATATAAGTTAAAGGACTTGTTTTTAAGTATTTTAAAGGCAATGATTGTTGTTTTTAATTGCACTTGCTCAGCAGAAGTTTCTTGCCTAGGGAAAGATTCTTTGTTGCTATCAATAATCAAAGCAGCCTGCCCTGAACCTGAGCCTTCAGTAAACACCATTGCTGCTTGGGGGAGGCATGGAGGTTGACTCAGTTCTGAGAGGAAAGATGACTTGATGTCCTATAATGAAATATAATAAGGGGTGATTAGGCAAGTGATTAGAATAGGTCCCTGTATATCCTAATTGTGCAATCTGCCATTGCTCAGATTCATAAGACAAAATGTTATGTTGGTCTGCAGTATAAGGAGTAACCATATCTCTCTTTACCCCTTTTCTCCCTTTACCTAATAATGTGGCTACCAGGGAGGAATAAGCAATGACTATTCCTTTTTGTGCCACTGGCAAATATAACCATTCTAATATACCCTACTGCCATAAACGAGGATTGGCATAGCCGTTGGTCCTGAAAAGGAAACAAAAGGGCAAACCCACAAAGGAGCACCAGTGACCAGATCTTTCCACATTATGATATATGGGATCTGGTCGGTGTGCCTCTTAGAGCCAGAGCCAAAAATGTGCCTCTTGACAGCCAATATAAGAGGCAGTGAGAATGAACAATCAGGAGGCTATCCAATATGAAAGGTAGGCCACTCTGAGAAGCAAAAAGTAATCTATTTATTTTTCTTTACATCTACTGAAAGATTGTGAGCTCTAGTCTCAACCTCCTTCCAGTGTTGTAAGTAAAGCTAAGAGGGGTGGAAGGTCCATGTCCCAATCTGTCCAAAAATAACGTCAGTCCTAGTCCACACACAAAAAGAGAAATGAAAAATAAAATACCAGTGTGCTCCTGCCATGAGTACCACAGAAGACACACTGAATAACTTGGTAGTGGTCTCTTTGCCACTAACCCCAGATGAAGTCGAACTCTCTTGGATCCGACTTCCCACTGAGAGTCTGGAGCATCCTCCAGGACTCTCCTTGCCACGGCCTTATGGCAAGTCTCCCAACCACTTCTGGCAACTCCTGACAGACAACTCCTTCATGGAGTCTTCAGAACCAAAACCAAGCTGATCAGCAGCTGATTAGAGTCAGAGAAAGTAGAGAGGCACACACAAGACAAACATGGTAACTGCTCAAGCGGTCCTCTGATCTCCAGTCACTGGTCCTGGAGAAGGACAGCCCTTTTCTCTTCCTGTCTCCCAGCCATCTGAATAGTCTCCATACTCTGACTTAAAACATTTATTAATATTCTCCGCTCTACTCCTTAGCACTGTTCTCATTCTGTTGTATAAAATCTTTTAAATCCTTTCCCAAGCCTCCTGGGTTTTTCCCCAGGGCACTGTTTTCTGTGTTGTTGTTGTTGTTTTGTGAAGACATAGCAAATGAAGATACAAATGAAACTTAAGATAGTAGTAATGATATCTTGCAAAATGCACATTTTCCTTTAAATCCACCCTTTGCAAATATTCAAAATAACATCACATACAATCCAAGAGCAGTTTGCCATCTTTTGCTGTCTTTTATTTTCTTCTCTAGAAAACTGCCTATATACTATTAGTTGGAGAAATTAACTGGTTCAGAAAGAAGTATAGTCAGATGGAGAGGAGAGGTCCCTCTAGCCCCACCCAAAGCAACCCATAAGAACTGGTGGCTCCTCTGGGAGGCAACTTGGATATAGTGCGGAGAAAGGAGCACTGTGACTTAGAGCTAGACCCTGAAATCCACCTTAGAAGGGCTATGCCACCTCCAAAGTATAAATGCTTCAGGGGTCAAATTCCTATTTATTTAGTCCAGTCTGGAAAGGAGTACTGGAATGATATATACGGTTGAAGTGGGGAGGTGTGGCCATATTTTATCAGGGAAATTGACAAAATGAGAATTTTAAAACTAAACTTTCCATCTGACTTTTTTTTCCAAATGCCCTTGAAAGAAAGAAAGACAGAAAGACAGAAAGACAGAAAGAGAAGAAGCAGCAATACAGTTTCTGTGGGGATCACAAATAGCAGTATTAGGAAATCCAATTATAAAAATAAACTGCATCTAGTCTGGGGCAGATATACTTATTTTTTGGTAACATACATTAAGTGGCACAATTACACAGTAACTATAAGGTAAGTAACAAAAGACTACAGAACTGTGTAACTCTGCTACAGCTGCAGTGGTCTTGGGCATTTCTGGCTGAGCAAGTTTTCAAAAACTGGATGCCCACCCCAGAGCTCTGCCGGTGGAGACTGTTCAGAAGTAAAGTAAAGTAAAGTAAAGTAAAGTAAAGTAAAGTAAAGTAAAGTAAAGTAAAGTAAAGTAAAGTAAAGTAAAGTAAAGTAAAGTAAGTAAAGTGAAGTGAAGTGAAGTGAAGTGAAGTGAAGTGAAGTGAAGTAAAGTAAAGTAAAGTAAAGTAAAGTAAAGTAAAGTAAAGTAAAGTAAAGTAGTGACTCACCAGAGTTCTTGCAGCTGACAGAAAATAGGCAGAATATGTTGAGTATAAAGCAGTTACAGCCCAGTTCACAAAACTTACCAACTGTTTCTCTTTCTAGAAAGAAGCAAGAAGTTAAGAAATTCTTTGAACACATGAACCTCAAGAAGAAGGAAGACCAAAGTGTGGACACTTTGATCCTTCTTAGAAGGGGGAACAAAATACCCATGAAAGGAGTTACAAAGACAAAATTTGGAGCAGAGACTGAAGGAATGACCATCCAGAGATTGCACCACCTGGGGATCCATTCCACAAACAACCACCAAACCCAGACACTAGGCAGATGCCAACAAGTGCTTTCTGTCATTAGCCAGATATAGCTGTCTCCTGAGAGGCTCTGCCAGTGCCTGACAAATACAGAGGCAGATGCTCACAGGCATCCATTGGACAGAACACAGGGTCTCCAGTGAAGGAGCTAGAGAAAGTACCCAAAAGCTGAAGGGGTTTCTGTCCCATAGGAAGAACAACAATATGAACTAACGAGTAACCCAAGAGTTCCCAGGGACTAAACCAAGAACCAAAGAGTACTCATGGTGGGACTCATGGCTCCAGTTGCATATGTAGCAGAGGATGGCCTAGACGGTCATCAATGGGAGGACCTGTGAAGATTCTATGCCCCAGTATAGGGGAATGCCAGGGCCAGGAAGTGGGAGTGGGTGGTTGGGTGAGCAGGGTGGGGGATGGGGAATGGGATAGGGTAGATTTCAGAAGGAAAATGAGGAAAGGGGATAAAATTTGAAATGTAAATAAGGAAAATATCTAATAAAACAGAAAACTTAAAAAAAAAACAGAAAGGAAATTTTTTCAATTAGCGTCTAATGTTAGGTGGAGTACAGAGAGGGCAGTTAAAGCAGTGTCAGAAGGACCCTGTCTAGTCAGACAGGTTGGACATCATTAATAATCATGCTTGGCCTGTAAATACTGGTAGCCAGATGACTTCTGATTTGCAATCTTAGGTAAATTATAGATAAATGAAAAGACCAGTAAGCAGACACCAAGATTAATAACCAGCACTTGCAATTAACTGCAAGAAGCTGTGCTTCCAAGGATTCAGACGATGAGGCACCCAGACTTATTCTTCTCACGTCTAGCTTGCAGAGGAGCTCTCCTGGCTATCTGCAAAACCTCTCTCCCTCCATCACTGGGTGTTCTTGTTGAACACACCATGTACCCGAAAGTGCCAATCCTGCTTGCCATATCTCTGCCTTTGTTAGGTTTTACCAGCTCCTGCTTCAATTTGACTAACTCCTGTCTTGTGTGTTCTTCATTCCAAAGATCCTTCCTGTTCGCAACTAGGATGATGGTAACATTTGGACAGAAATGCTTGACTTCTGGAGTCCATTTTTCTGGGATGTTTTCTAAAGTATCAGTGCTGTCAATGGAAAAACACATCAGTATAACATCAGTGTCTGCATAGGAGAGAGGCCTCAGGCAGTCATAATCTCCCTGTCCAGCTGTGTCCCATAAAGCCAACTCTACCTGCTTTCCATCCACTTCAATATCTGCCACGTAGTTTTCATACACTGTGGGTACATAAACTTCTGGAAACTGGTCCTTGCTGAGGACTATGAGCAAGCATGTCTTATTCCACAAGCTCCATCACCAACAATAGTCGTCCAGATGGCAGCCATCACTTATGAAGGTGCTGAAAACACACAGCTTCTGGGATGCAGTTGTACAAACTACCTGGAACGTCTCAGATGCAAGGCTCAAGGCGACTACTCTGAGTCCAGCCTCTTTGAGCTGAGGACGCCTGTCCTAGAGTCCGGGATTCTGCCAGTCAGCCAGTCCACAGGTAAGCTAGTCCGCCGGTCCGCCACGGGTCAGCGAGTCCACCAGTTCTCGATTCCGCCAGTTCTCCAGTCCACAAGTACTGAGACAAGGACTAGCACCTCTTTGGCAGACAGATGACTAAAGAGAGAATCGCTGTTGGGGTAGCGGGGTGAGAGCACGAGTGGTCGTCCTTTTATTTTTTATCATTATTTTCATTTCAAGTGTTAACCCCTTTCCCGGTTTCCCTTCTGGAAGCCCCTATCCCATCCTCCCTCCCCCTGCTTCTGTGAGGGTGTTCTTCCACCCACTTACCCACTCCCTCCTTCCTGCCCTATCAATGTGGAATTCTTATTCTTGGACCTGGAGCTTCTTGTTCCTTTGTCTGCCTCCCTCTGGTGTTTGATTGAGGACATTGCAGTCCTTTCCGATTCTTTTTATGCTAAGCCAGAGGCTGACTGTTGAAAGACCCTTGGCTTCTGTACATCTGAGCTTTAGCGTGTCTTTTGTCTGGGCTGCTGCCTGCAGCTTGTGTACCACCGATCTCAGGCAGCCTACAAGAAAAGAAGTAGTCGGGAGAAGGGGTCTGGCTGCACAGTGTCCTACACAAACTTGGGGATAAGGAAAATGAGCAAGAGAAGCCTGAAGCCTGACTAGGGGCAGAGATGCCCAGATCAGACCCCTATGCCTGTGAGAAGGATTGGAAATTTAGCTGCATATTTTACAGCTGTTGATCCTCAGCTGTGAAGGCTGCATCTCAGGCAGCCGGCCCCAGTGTCCCTGGTCTTTCTCTCAGCCCCAGGCAACCCCAGACTGTGTTTGTGGCACTGGCACCACCTCATGTCTTGGTCCTGCCTCCTATTGGAGCATAGGCAGTGGGGAGGGAGCCTCACAGTTATCTCTCTGTACACCTCTTAGACCCACTCCACACTTTATTTCCACCGTCTGCAGCTTTAGAGCACAACCCTAGTTGTTTATATTCAGGAGTGTGGGAGGCTTTTATCTCAGGTTAGCTCAGTTCTAAGCCAGACATTTAGTGTGCCAATTTGTTACAGACCTTTGTCATCCTACTAAGATTGCATACAAGACACACAATCTAGATACTTTCATTGTAAACCATATGCTTAGACTGAGCAGATCTAGGACTATACTAGCTTATTCCACTGCTCTATTTATTTGCTGTTTTTATTTGCTGTTTCTCCTGACCACGTGTTTCTGTTCCATGGGGGCTTCCCCCTACTCTGTCTTCTTCTTCTTCTTCTCTTCCATATCTCTCTCTATCTGCAAGCCTCTTTGGAGCCTCCAATCCCTCCTTTCCATTCCACTGCCCAAGCATAGGCTCTATCTAGTATTCCGTTGTCCAGTTAAAATGGGGAGAAATGGTAACACTTGAGTACTAGATGGTCTGCTCTTGGGGTGGGGGTGAGGGAACTACCTCTTATAGAATCAGTAGAGGTGTTAGAATACAAGTAGAATCAGGCCAACCCACTACAGCCAACACTTAATAAACAGGACCTCATCGAACAGAAAAGCTTCAATAAGTCTAAGGACACCTTTAATAGGACAAAATTACATGCTACAGATTGGGAAACTATCTTCACTAACGCTATATCTGACAGAGCCAATATCCAATTGTATAAAGAACTCAGGAAGTTAGGTACCAACTAATCAAATAACCCAATTTAAAAATGGGTACAGAGCTAAACAGAGAAATCCCAAGTGGTGAGCAATCTCGAATGGACGAGAAGCACTTAAAGAAATGTTCAGTGACCTTAGTCATCAGGGGAATGCAAATCAAAACTACCCAGATTCCCCCTTACGCTCATCAGAATGGCTAACATCAAAAACTCAGTGTGTCAGGGTCCGAATATCACTGAAAGAAGACCCCAAACTCAGATGGTATGCAAAGACAGAGTGTTTCCTGCAGAAACAACCAGCAGGCAGGAGTCAACCATCTTTTATATGGCAACTCTAGATGCAGGCCTTCTTAAATGGGTTAGTGGAATTTTGTAGAAGGACTAGGTAATCTAACATTTCACTGGTGGGTGTTACAGGAGTCACACGGGATGGCTTCTGACTGGCTTGTGCCAGGTGAATCCAGTGGTCTGCATTCAAATGTCATGAACATTTAGACCACTGAATGAGATAGCGCTGCCAAGCAGAGATGGCCCATGCTTGAGATAAGATATTTTTCAATTCTGGTGGTTATGCCCAGGCTGTCCTTTGGGAGGAGGTTTTATGAACTTCTTCCTGGATTTTATCACCTGTTCCTGGAGCTGGTGCCTTGTGATCTCCTTTTTGAAACAGGACTGGTCCTTAAATGGAGGCAGATAGGGTTTATATCAGCCTTTCAAAGTAACAGCACAGGCTGTGTTTGTAGGGTAAGGAAAACACACCTACACTCCTGGTGAGAGTACCAACTTGTACAACCTCTGTGGAAATAAAGTTGCCACTTCCTCAAAATATTGGGAATAATTCTCTCCTGGGCATATACCCAAAAGTTGCTCCACCATTCCAAAAGGACACGTACTCTACTATGATCATAGCAGCTTTATTCATAATAACCAGAAACTGAAAACAACCTAGATAACCTTCAACTGAGGAACACATGAAGAAAACGTGGCTCATTGACACAATTGAAGGCTACTCAGCTATTAAAAACAAGGAAATCAGGGGTTTCACAGGCACAGAAGATATCATCCTGAGTGAGGTAACCCCCAGACTCAATAGCACAGGCATGTTATATAACTAAAAAATAAGTATATATTAGCAATAAAGTATAGGATAACTACATTATAATCAACTATCCCAAAGAAGCCAAGTAACAAGGTGAGCCCAAGTAAGGATGTTTGAATCTTCCTCAGGAGAAGAAACAAGAGAGATATAGGAGGCAGAGGAACTGAGGGAACTGGTCAGGAGAGGGGCTGGGGACAGGAGTGTAGGAGGTCAGGGGTAGATCAGACATAAGGAGATTAGGGGAGAGAGAAGACAAATCTGCGCCCTCTCTCTCTCTCTCTCTCTCTCTCTCTCTCTGTCTCTCTCTCTCTCTCTCTCTCTCTCTCTCTTTGTGTGTGTGTGTGTGTCTGTAGGTGTGTGTGTCTGTGTGTCTGTGGGTGTCTCTGTGTGTATGTGTGTGTCTGTGTATGGAGGGAGTGAGCAACCTTGAGGATATAGGAATGACCTGGGATGGGTGGAGACCCCAGGGAGTCTATGGGGGCAACTAGCTGAGACTCCTAGCAGTGGGGAATATGGACCCAGAAGTGGACACTTCCACTAGAGGCAGTAGAGGGAAAAGGACAATTTCCCACACACAAAAGCTTGGACCCCAAATTCCTCCCAACGACAACAAGTGTAGAAACAAATACATAGAGACTTAGGGAATTGCCAAAGAATGACTGGCCCAACTTGAAATCTATCCTATGAACAAGAACCAATCCCTGAGTAGTAATGATTATCTGTTACATTTGCAGATAGGAACCTAGCAAAACTCTCCCCTGGAGGTTAATCCTAAGAGCTCACTGGAACAGATGTAGGGGACCCATAGCCAAACATTAGATGGAGTTTGGGAAGTGTGGAAAAATTGGTGGAAGGGCTGAGGGACCCTTAGAGGGCAGGGACCCCAACAGGAAGACCAACAGAGTCAATTCATGTAGACCCTGGGCTTGGGGTGTTGGTTCCCAATGCCAAACAAACAAACAAACAAACAAACAACAAAATAAACAAACAAAACCAAAAGGCAAACAAAAAAACAATAGGTGAGCATGGCCTGGACATAGAATGCCTGCATACTTAGCAAATGAGCAGTCAAGGCTTCATGCAGGTCTCCCAACAACTGGAGCAGGGGCTGTCTTTCAGTCTGCTAGATGCGCATCTGTGGTTCCTGTTCCCCTAAATGGTGTGAGTTGTCTGGCTTAAGAAGGAGAAGATGTGCCTAGTCCTACAGAGACTTGATCTGATTCAGGTGGGAGGGTACTCTGGGGAGCACCCAGAGGTCGGTTTTTCCTTGGGAAAGGAGAAGGGGAGGGGAAATGGGCAGAAAATCTCATGAGGGGCACTCGAGGAGCAGGGAAGCTGATATTGCACTATAAAGTGAATGAATAGATAAATAAATTAATTAACAACAACAACAACAATAATAAAAAGGAATGTAAGTTGGTGCATGTTCTGGATTGCCCTGGTGCTGTTGGTATTTTGTTGCTAATTCTGTTTCCTCAAGATAGGTTGCCCCAAGGAAGAGTGGATAACACACTCAGGTGACTTCATATGAAGTTTCTCCCCATTTTAACTGGTCAAATAAAAGCTAGAGCCTGTGGAAGGGAAACGTGGGGCTGGAGGTTTTGGAGAAGGAGAAGAAAGGAAGGAGGAGAGGGGATGAAGAGACAGAGCAGTCAGAGGAAGACTGAGAAAGATCAGCAGAACCACATGGCCTAGAGAAGCTACAAGTAGCAAGAGATCTCATAGCTGGGAAATAGAGTAGTGGTAAATCTGTTTAACTTAGCTGTGCAGCTTATATGTATTATAACTGAGATGTGTGTTCTTCACATGGCCTGATTTGGGTTGGAGATTTATTTACTGCAACAAGTAGGTGCCCAACATCTCGATTAGAACAAAACTAAGAGTTGGGCAGTGGCGGTGCATGCCTTTAATCTCAGCAATTGGGAGGCAGAGGCAGGCAGATTTCTGCATTTGAGGCCAGCCTGGTCTACAGAGTGAGTCCCAGGACAGCCAAAGCTACACAGAGCAACCCTGTCTAGAAAAAGAAAAACCAGGTATCTGTCTAGGAAACTGTCCATTTCATCTAGGTTTTCCAGTTTTGTTGAGTATAGCCTTTTGTAGTAGGGTCTGATGATGTTTTGGATTTCCTCAGGTTCAGTTGTTATGTCTCCTTTTCCTTTTTTGATTTTGTAAATTAGGATACTGTCCCTGTGCCCTCCAGTTCGTCTGGCTAAAGGTTTATCTATCTTGTTGATTTTTCTCAAAGAACCAGCTCCTGATTTCGTTGATTATTTGAATAGTTCTTTTTGTTTCCACTTGGTTGGTTTCAGCCCTAAGATTGATTATTTCCAGTCTTCTACTCTTCTTGGGTAAATTTGCTTCCTTTCATTCTAGAGCTTCTAGGTGTGCTGTGTATGCTCAGGCTGCTAGTGTATGCTCTCTCTAGTTTCTTTTTGGAGGCACTCAGGGCTATGAGTTTTCCTCTTAGGACTGCCTTCATTGTGTCCCATAAGTTTGGGTATGTTGTGGCTTCATTTTCATTAAACTCTAAAAAGTCTTTAATATCTTTTTTTATTTCTTCCTTGACCAAGGTATCATTGAGTAGAGTGTTGTTCAGTTTCCACGTAAATGTTGCCTTTCTATTATTTATGCTGTTATTGAAGATCAGCCTTAGTTCATGGTGATCTGATAGGATGCATGGGATAATTTTAATAATTTTGTATCTGTTGAGGCCTGTTTTGTGATCGATTATATGGTCAATTTTGGCAGAGGTACCATGAGGTACTAAGAAGAAAGTATATCCTTTTGTTTTAGGATAAAATGTTTTGTAGATATCTGCTAAATCCATTTGGTTCATAACTTCTGTTAGTTTCCCATGTGTAACTGTTTAGTTTCTGTTTCCAGGATCTCTCCATTGGTGAGAGTGGGGTGTTGAAGTCTCCCACTATTATTGTGTGAGGTGCAGATGATATGATAGTATATATAAGTGACCCCCAAAATTCTATCAGAGAACTCCTAAACCTGATAAACAGCTTCAGTGCAGTAGCTGGATATGGAATTAACTCAAACATATCACTGGCCTTTCTCTACACAAAGGATTGTCAGGATGAGAGAGAAATTAGGGAAACAAGACCCTTCACTATAGTCACAAATAACATAAAATACCTTGGTGTGAGTCTAACTAAGGAAGTGAAAGATCTGTATGATAAGAACTTCAAGTCTCTGAAGAAAGAAATTGAAGAAGATCTCAGAAGATGGAAAGATCTCCAGTACTCATGGTTTGGCAGGACTAATATAGTCAAAATGGCTATCCTGCCAAAAGCAATCTACAGATTCAATGCAATCCCCATCAAAATTCCAACTCAATTCTTCATACAGTTAGAAAGGGCAATTTGCAAATTCATCTGGAATAACAAAAAACCTAAGATTGCAAAAACTATTCTCAACAATAAAAAAACCTCTGGTGGAATCACCATGCCTAACATTAAGCTGTACTACAGAGCAATTGTGATAACAACTGCATGGAACTGGTACAGCGCGAGACAAGTAGATCAATGGAATAGAATTCAAGACCCAGAAATGAACTCACACACCTATGGTCACTTGATCTTTGACAAGGGAGCTAAAACCATGCAGTGGAAAAAAAAATGACAGCATTTTCAACAATTGGTGCTGGTACAACAGGCAGTTATCACGTAGACAAATGCGAATTGATCCATTCTTATCTCTTTGTACAAAGCTGAAGTCTAAGTGGATCAAAGAACTCCACATAAAACCAGAGACACTCAAATTTATAGAGGAGAAAGTGGGGGAAAGTCTTGAAGATATGGCCACAGGGGAAACATTACTGAACAGAACATCAATGGCTTGTGTTGTAAGATCAAGAATCAACAAATGGGACCTCATAAAATTGCAAAGCTTCTGTAATGCAAAACATACTGTCAATAAGACAAAAGGGCCATCAACAGATTGGGAAAGGATTTTTACCAATTTTTATCAGATTTTACCTAAATCTGATAGGGAACTAATATCCAATATATACAAAGAGCTCAAGAAGCTGGACTCCAGAAATTTGAATAACCCCATTGAAATATGGGGTACATAGCTAAACAAAGAATTCTCAACTGAGGAATACCAAAGGGCTGAGAAGCACCTGAAAAAATGTTCAACATCCTTAATCTTCAGGGAAATGCAAATCAAAACAACCCTGAGATACCACCACCTCAGTCAAAATGGCTAAGATCAAAAATTCAGGTGAGAGCAGGTGCTGGCAAGGATGTGGAGAAAGAGGAAAACTCCTCCATTGCTGGTGGGATTGCAAGCTTGTACAACCACTCTGGAAATCATTCTGGCGGTTCCTCAGAAAATTGGACATAGTACTACTGGAAGATTCAGCCATACTGCTACTGGGCATATACCCAGAAGATGTTACAACTGGTAATAAAGACACATGTTCATATTTATAATAGCCATAAACTGGAAAGAACCCAGATGTCCCTCAACAGAGGAATGGATACAGAAAATGTGGTACTCCATTTACACAATGGAGTACTACTCAGCTGTTACAAAAAATGAATTTATGAAATTCTTAGGCAAATGGGTGTATATGGAAGATATCATCCCAAGTGAGTTAACCCAAATACAAAAGAACTCACTTGATATGCACTCACTGATAAGTGGATATTAGCCCAGAAACTTAGAATACCCAAGATGGAATGTGCAAAATACAAGATAGTCAAGAGGAAGGAAGATGAACACATGGATAGCTCATCCCTCTTTAGAACAGGGAACAAAATACCAATGGAAGTAGCTACAGAGACAATGTTTGGAGCTATGACAAAAGGATGGACTGCCCCACCTGGGATCCATCCCATAATCAGTGACCAATGCAGACACTATGGCATATGCCAGCAATGAGCTCTTGTAGGGGTCTGCAACCCTCTAGGTTGAACAACAAAGTCCAATTGGGCCAAAGACCTCATAAAAAAACTGGATACACTTTGTCTGATAGAAGAGAAAGCAGGGAAGAGCCTTGAACACATTGGTACATGAAACAACTTTCTGAACAGAACACCAACAGCTCAGGCATGAAGATCAACAATTGATAAATGAGACTGAAAAGCTCATGAAACTGAAAAGCTTCTATAAGGAAAAGGACACCATTGATAGGACAAAACTACAGCCTACAGATTGGGAAAGAATCTTCACCAACCTTACATCTGACAGAGGGGTCATATATAATACATAAAGAATTCAAGAATTAGATACCAACAAATAAAATAACCCAATTACATTATGAGGTATAGAGCTAAACAGAGAATTCACCACAGGGGAATCTTGAATGACCAAGAAGCACTTAAAGAAGTGTTCAAAGTCGATAGTCATCAGGGACATACAAATCAAAGCTACTCTTGGATTTCACCTTACACCCATTACAATTGCTAACATGAAATACTCAAGGGAACAGCACATGATGTTGAGGATGTGGAGCAAGGGGAAAACTCTCTCATTCTTGCTGCAAATGCAAAGAGGTGTAAACACTCTAGAAATCAATTTGATCATTTCTCAGAAAATCTGAAATTCTACCTCACATCCCAGCTATACCACTGCAGGGAATACATATACCCAAAAGATCCCCCACCATACCACAAGAGTCTACCTGCTCCAATATGATTATAGCAGTTTTATTCAAAGTAGACAGAAACTGGAAATAACTTAGATGTCCTCAAATGGACAATGTACACACACACACACACACACACACACACACACACACACACACACACACACACACAGGCACATAGGCATGTACCCATGGGAGGGAGTTCATGTATCCCTGTGTGTGTACATGCATGGTATTTACTTACAATAAAGTACAGAATATTCATGTTATAATCCACAGGCACATAGAAGCTAAATAATAGGAAGGGCATAAGGGAAGATTTTTGAATTTTAGACAGAAGTGGAGATAAATTGTCATTATAGGCGAATTACTGGTAGGAAGGTTCTGGAAAAAGGTGTAGAGGGAATGGGGAAGAGAACAGAGAGGGTGATCAGATGTAGGGAGAGCTTGGAAGAGAGGACCAGGAGAGTGAGTGGAAATTGGAGCAGCATGGGTGGACTTTTCATCCCAGAGATCACAAGTCCTCTTAGAGTCCAAAATGTACCCGGACAGAATTTTAATGATCAGTCCCAATTCCTGCACTCCTCAGGGTCAGGAGTGAGCAAGGCACCCCCGCTACGGCAGGGAGAATCTCATGTATGTCTTTCATGACCTTTGCAAACAAGCAAATCTTAACTTTTGCTATGAGAGTTTAGTATAAACACATTGTTACAAACACTAGGTTTTTGGTTGTGTTTTGTTTTGTTTGTTTTGTTTTGTTTTACCTCATTGTCATCCACCAGTTTGGGAGAGCTTCTTTTTCAGGTCAAGTCCACCAGGTTCTCAGGAGGACTTGGTGGTCCCTTAGTTTGAAGAACAGTCTGAGCAGTAGGAACCTAAGTCTCACTTTACTGAGAAATACAAATACAAATCCCAAGACTTTGGAAAAATGGCTGCAAGCTGAACAATAAGGAAAAGGGAGGTCCTGTCACTTTTAACCCAGAGTAAAATCAGTAGTGAAGGCAGAAATGGTGGATTCAGCTTCTAATACCAGTGTCCTAAGCCCAGTGCTTGTTTGGATAAATGTGCAGTATAATCTGGACACCACTGGGAAAAGATGGTCTCATGGTACAAGTTAAGAACATAGATCCTCAAAGCAGTAAACAAAAGGGATCCAAAACACATACTCCCTGGGGAGCATGGACAAGCAACATTTTGGGAGAAATGGAGCAAAATAAACATAAGCAAACCTTCATAGTAACAACATACACAAATACACACACACACACACACACACACACACACACACAGCCTCACAACACAGGTATACATGTTTACCTAGGGTCACTCAGAATTGTAAACTACAAGTGTGTTCTGCAAAGAGCCACTGCTCCTTACAGTAAACTATACAGAAGCAGGTGTTTTATTCCCTGAAGTGCTAATAAGCATATTCAGGTTAAAGGCCAGGCTGTCCAGAAGCCAACGTAGCAGTGGGAGGGGACAAAACTGCTGGACATTTGGTTATGAGGGTCACAGGCAGGAATTAGGCCCCAGGAGTTCAGCTGGTCCAAGAAATTCTCCAATCTTGCCAGGCTCCAAAGTAAGACCAGGATGGTCCATTAAGAGTATTTCCTTGTCATGTCTAAACCTTCATTGCCTAGGACTGTGTTAAGTTCCCAAAAGAAACCAGTTTGGAGATAGCTTTCTATAGAGTTCTTCATTTTTCCAAATCCTTACAAGATAATAATTATTACCCAGGAAAGTTCCAAGAGTGCCTAATGGTGTTTTTTTTTTCTCTAAACTTTCCTTCCCGGGAAATATCCTCTACCTCCCCCCATTCATATGCTCTCTCTCTCTCTCTCTCTCTCTCTCTCTCTCTCTCTCTCTCTCTCTCTCTCTCTCTCTCTCTCTCTCTCTCTCTCTCTCTCTCTCTGTCCTTCTGTGTGTCTATAAGTGAGTGTGTGTATAAATATGTTTATTTTTTTTCTATGCCAATTCCTCTAGTTTTGTGTATTTACAGCAGACAAGGACTGATTCATGATCTTTTTTTTGATGGCTGATGTGGAAGGGTCTAGCTGACTATGGGTAGGGTCATCCCCCATGAAGTGGATGTACACAGTGTGGTGGGGACCATGGAGGGGACTGACAAGGATTTTTTTTTTGAAGAACTGAAGATCTTTGTGGCATGACCAATTAAAGTGTCCTCTAATTTCTAAGTAAGTTCAATACTTATCTGTGTTCAGTATTCTGTCTACTCATATTTCAAAAGGAAAATTGCCTCCTCTATTTCATCCTGTTTTACTTCATTTAATCTATGAAATTCCTTGTAACCAGAAAGGGTGGTAAATTTTAAAGACCTTTAAAATATGACTGGTAGATATCGGGTTGGTTTAAGTTCATGTCAACTTTGTAATCAGGCCCTAGAGGTAAGTTTTCCTTGCACTTTGCAAAGAATTCATGATTGTCATTGACTTCAATACAAGGTATTTAATCCTGTAAATTACAGCTTTTTTTTTTTTTTAATAAAAGTGGTCATCCTCTAACTGTGGATTTTCATAAGGGGAATTTTGGTGCTGCCTCAAAGAGTCTAGCAACATTTTTGATATGAAGAACAGCTTAAAGATAACAAAGGGAAAGATTGGAACAGGGAAAATAACCACCAAGGATGTTGGTGAGTCAGAAACTGAAGACTTTCACAGAAAGAAAATAAAAACAAAAACAAAACAAAACAAAAACCAAACAAATCAACAAAAACAAACAAACAAACAAGCAAACAAACAATAAAAAGAATGTAAAAGCCATCTACTTGGGCAGAATGTGACTGAGGTCATCAGGCCATTTCAGTAGGAATTTCATTTTGTATTTCTAGGAGACCATATGAAAAGGTAAAGCCTAGATGCTGAAAGTTACTGAGTTTAACTAGGGATGGAACCATCCTGAGAGGGGTTCTATGATGTAAGCTGAGCTAGGGTGATCACAGAGCACTGGCTGGAGGTTGCACATCTATTCTACTTGGAGGTGCTAGATTCCCTTGTAGGTGGGTTCACTATCTTTGCAGTGGTGTGTGAAAGCCAAGTCAGCTCCTGAACCACAAAGTTGTTCAACAGGCTTTTGGTGCCTGGCCTGTTTCAGAAGACAGAATCTTGATGACTAGGACATTTTCTTTGGGTAAGTATATTTATGAAGTAATTGGGACCCTCATAGCTCCAGAAAGCTAAAAGTTTTCCCTCCTACAGTGAGTAACTGTACATTCTAATTTCTCCCATGTTTGGGAGTTAGGGGCATGGATAGTCTAGGTTAGTTATCTCCTGAGTTTATTATCCTTGCTAACAATATCTAGTTCACAATTCCATTAAAATGCCAAAGCTCCTCTTTGTCCTTGTGCATTTTAGAAGATATTAGTTCTAAATGGCTGATATTGCCTGGACTTGTTGAGGTCTTGTTGAGGTTGGAGATAAAATGGCTTCACCAAATAATCCTGAGGCTGGGTCAGGAGACACAATAGAGAAGGCCAGTGGTGTGCTGTGTCCCTAGGCAGATATTTGTGAATGTAGCCACCTAGCTCATCAGAGCTTGCAGGTAGAAGAGAGGTGTGGTGACCATTCTGATTCATTTTTTTAAAAATTCTGTTCTGCTTGCTCATTGGGGGGTGACAGGCATACCAACTCCCACACTGACCTAGCCATTCAAGGAGAGGTTCCTCAGCAGAGGCAAATTAGCTCAGGGCTGAAGAAATGTATATCTGAGTATGTTATTCTGAGCTCTAGAGAATTACTTGTTAATTTCCCTATGTTTACTTCCTTGCTTCCCTTGTTTGATTAAAGCCCTCAGGGTCCAATCACTTTTCAGAATGTATATTGTACTACCTATGAACTTTGTACGGTGGACCAAAGCCTTCCTCAAAGACCCATGACTGACATTTCAAACCCATTTCACCACAGCATTCTTTATGTGACACAAAGTGATAGGATCCATCTATCTCTTTAAGGATATCTCTGTCTAGCAGTTCCAAATGGACAATGTTCAGGCTAACAGGATCAGCACCCCCAGGAGGTTTTATAAATATGAGTTCAAGAAGAAGAAAAATTCAATGCAGTTTCAGGATCTTGATCCCCATCCCTGCATCTTAATCCCATAGGGTGGAGTCAGAAGGTTAGGTCAGAAGTCTAAACTTCACCTATACTACAACCAACTGTGAAGATTTCTAGCCATCTCCTGTTTCTGTCTGGTACTTAGTCACACCAAGTCTGCCTTAAGGCATACTGCAAGTCTAGTGTGAGATAGTGCCAGCAGATGATTGTAAAAACCCACTATGTGTTGACTTGTACATAAAATGAGACATCTATAATATAGACACACACGTACATACACACATACTCACAGAAAGAGGTAAGAAGTGGAGAAGCTGAGTCTTAGGAACCCTCAAGGAAGAGAGAGTAGAAATCTTGTAAGGCACAGAGGTCTGTGTCTATCTGCACAAAATCGGGTTATTCTGGCTTCCATTATGGAGTGGGAGGGCCTCACTATCCCTCATCCTTATCTGAGAAAGTATGGACAGTTGTTGGGGGAGGGAGAGTCAGTTTTCATCAAAGGTATGGCCTTTGAAAGTGATAGGTTGTCCATGCTCTAGTGGTAGCTCCATGTCCAAGAGTTTATGGGCAACACAAATGGTTTAAATGGGTTGTAACAAAGGGGAGAAGAGGAGATGTGAAGTTGGGAGGAGGAGTTAGGTGGGGATGGGTCTGGTTCTGGTCTGGGAGGAGTTACTAAGAGAATTGGAAAGTAAATTCCATCAAAATATATTGTATGAAATTCTCAAGGAATTAATGAAAGTGGTTCTTAATATACCACGTCTGTACTGAAGATATAGAGACCACTTATTTTGCCATCTCCTAAATAACAACTCCTTGTATAGAAGAAATGTTCAGTATCCTTAGTCATCAGGGAAATACAAATCAAAACAACCCTGATTTCCCCTTACACCCATCAGAAGGGCTAACATCAAAAACTCAGGGTGGCATGGTCTGAATATCACTGAAGGAAGACCCCAAACTCAAATGGTATGCAAAGACAGAGTGTTTCCTGCAGAAACAACCAGCAGGCAGGAGTTAAACATCTTTTAAATGGCAACCCCAGACAAAGGCATGCAGGCCTTCTTAAAGGGATTAGGGGAATTTTGTAGAAGGACTAGGTAATCTAACATTTCATTGGTGGGTGCTACACAAGTCACAGGGGATGGCTTCTGATTGGCTTGTGCCAGGTGAATACAGTGGTCTGCATTCACATGTCATGAGCATTTAGACCACAGACTGAGATAGGGCTGCCAAGCAGAGTTGGTCCATGCTTGGCATAAGATATTTTCCCATTCTTGTGGTTTTGCCCAGGTTGTCTTTGGGAGAAGATTGTGTGAACTTCTTCCTGGATTTTATCATGTGTTCCTGGAGTTGGTGCCTTGTGGTCTCCTTTTTGAAACAGGACTGGTCCTTAAATGGATACAGATGGGGTTTATGTTGGCCTTTCAAAGCGACAGCACAGGCTGCAGATTTTTTTAGGGCAAGGGAAACACACCTCCACTGCTTGTGAGAGTAAAAAACTTGTAAAACCTCTGTGGAAATAAAGTTGCCACTTTCACAAAATATTGGGAATAATTGTCTCCTGGGCATATACTCAAAAGTTGCTCCACCATTCCACAAAGACCCATGCTCTACTATGACCATAGCAGCTTTATTCATAATAACCAGAAACTGAAAACAACCTAGATAACCTTCAACTGAAGAACACATGAAGACAATGTGGTTCATTTACACAATTGAAGGCTACTCATCCATTAAAAACAAGGAAATCAGAGGTTTCACAGGCAACTGTATGGAACTAGAAGATATCATCTTGAGTGAGGAAACCCAGACTCAATAGCACAAGCATGTTATGTACTCACAGATGAGTGCATATTAACAATAAAGTATAGGATAACCACATTATAATCAACAGTCCCAAAGAAGCCAAGTAACAAGGTGAGCCCAAGGAAGGATGGTTGAATCTTCCTCAGAAGAAGAAACAAGACAGACATAGGAGGCCAAGGAACAGAGGGAAATGGTCTGAAGAGGGGATGCGGACAGGAGTGTAGGAGGTCATGGGTAGATCAGATGAAGGCAGATTAGGGGAGAAAGACGACAAATCTAGTGTGTGTGTGTGTGTGTGTGTGTGTGTGTGTGTGTGTGTGTGTCTGTGTGTGTGTGTGTCTCTGTGTGTGTCTGTGTGTGTGTGTGTCTGTGTGTGTGTGTCTGTGTGTGTGTGTGTCTGTGTGTGTGTTTGTCTGTGTGTGTGTGTGTGTCTGTGTGTGTGTGTCTGTGGGTGTATGTGTCTGTGTGTTTCTGTGTGTGTCTGTGTGTTTTGTTGGGTGGAGGGAGCCTGCAAACTCTAGAATATACCAAAGACCTGGGATGGGTGGAAACCCCAGGGAGTCTATGGAGACAACTAGCTGAGACTCCTAGCAGTGGGGATATGGACACAGAAGTGGTCACTTCCACTAGAGGCAGTAGAGGGAAAAGGACAATATTCCACCCTCAAAACCTTGGACCCCAAATTCATCCCAACTCCAACAAGTGTAGGGACATATATGGAGCAATGACTTAGGGAATTGCCAAAGAATGACTGGCCCAACTTGACATCCATCCCATGGACAAGAACCAATCCCTGAGTAGTAGTGATTCTCTCTTAAGTTTGCAAAATGGAACCTAGCATAACTCTCACCTGGAGGTTAATCCCAATGGCTCATTTAAATAGATGTAGGGACCATAGCCAAACATTAGATGGAGTACATAGGCTGTCTGCATACATAGCAAATGACCAGTCAAGGCTTCATGCAGGTCCCCAACAACTGTGGCAGGGGCTGTCTTTCAGTCTTCTAGCTGCCTGTCTGTGGTTCCTGTTCCCCTAAATGGTCTGAGTTCTCTGGCTTCAGAAGGAGAAGATGTGCCTAGTCCTGCAGAGACTGGATCTGCTACAGGTTGGAGGGTAGTCTGGGGTGAACGCATAGGCAGAGGTGGGTTCTTCCTTGGGGAAGGAGAAGGGGAGGGGGAATCAGCAGAGAATCTCATGAGGGGCACTCCGAGGACCAGGTCAGCTGATACTGGAATATAAAGTGAAAAAATAGCAACAACAACAACAATAAAGGAATGCAAGTTAGTGCACTTTATGGATAAACCTGATGCTGTAGGTATTTTGATGCTATTTCATCAGATAGGTTGCCCCAAGGAAGAGTGGATAACACACTCAGGTGACTTCATATAAAGTTTTTCCCCATTTTAAATGGTCAAATAAAGGCTAGATCCCGTGATTCCCCAGTGGAAAAGAGGGGTGTGGCTGGAGGTGGTGGAGAGGGAGAAAAGGAAGGAAGAGAGGGGATGAAGGGAGAGAGCAATCAGAGAAAGACTGAGGAATAGGAGGTCAAAGTAAAATCAGCAGAATCACATAGGGCAAATGGGTGATACAAATCCATTTAAAATTGGCATGACATGAGATAGTTAAATGGGTTTTTAAATTATGAACCTGAGTTCCTATGTAAAGGATGGCAAGCATTTTCTAGATAGATCTGTCAAAACTCTATCAATTCTATCCTGTTTCTTTTACATATATTATATTGTGTCCTTGTGTTTGGGGCATAGATGTTCAGAATTGAGATACCCTCTTGGTAGAATTTTCCTTTGATGAGTGTAAGGTGTCCTTCACTATCTCTTTAGATTAATTTTGGTTGAAAATCTATATATTAGATATTAAAATGTCTACTACAGCTTGTATCTTTGGTCTGTTTGCTAGGAAAAAAATTTTTTCAGCCCTTTACTGTGAGGAAATTGGCTATGTTTATTGCTGAGGTATGTTTCTTGTATGTAGCATAATGATGGATCCTGTTTTCACATCTAGTCCCTTAACCTTGATCATCATCTTCTTTCTTTTCTTTTCTTTCCTTTTCTTTTTTTTTGTTTTGTTTTGTTGTTTTTTTTTTTTTGTTTTGTTTTTTTGTTTTTTTGACACAGGGTTTTTCTGTGTAGCCCTGGCTCTCCTAGAACTCACTCTGTAGACCAGGCTGGCCTCGAACTGAGGAATCTCCCTGCCTCTGCCTCCCAAGTGGTGCTGGGATTAAAGACATGTGCCACCACTGCCAGGTGACCCTGGGTCTTCTTAGTGGAGAATTGAGTCCATTGATGTTGAGAGATGTTAATGACCAATGATTGTTAATTACTGTTATTTTAATGTTGTTATTGTTGTTGCTGGTGGTGATGTGTGTATTTGTGTCTGTGCACTTTCTTTGCTTTTGATGGTATGGAATTATTTCCTGGGTTTTCTTGGATACATCTGACTATAATTATCCTTCTTAGGTTAGAGTTTTCCTTCTAATATTTTTAGTAGGGTTGTTTAAATTTGTATTTGTCTTGATATATCTTGTTTTCTCCATTGATGGTGATTGAGAGTTTTGCAAGGTATAGTAGTCTAGGTTTACATCTCTCATTTTCTAGAGTTTGCAGGATAGATTTTAGAGTCTACGTTATGAAGTTGGGTGTAATTCTGATAGGTATGCCTTTGTGTGTTACCTGGCCTTTCCCCTTGTCATTTTAATATTCTTTCTTTTTTTAATATTAGTTTATTTTTCTCACATTCTTTATATGTAGACTTTGTGTTTTGATTTTTATGTAGTGGGAGAAGTTTCTTTTCTGGTCCAGGGTAACTGGTGTTCTCTAAGTGCCTTTGGCTTTGGCATCCATATGGTGGGTAAACCAAGCCAGGCTTGGGGGTCAGTTCTTAGAGCTGCTGACCTGGGTAGATCCACATTCCTTGGTCAATCCAGGAGCCTCCAAAGGCAGACAGGGATTAGAAGAGGTTACTCAGCAGACTTTTTTTTTTTTTTTTTTTCTGAGAGAACAAAACTTAATTTACTGGTGCTGGCAATTTCTGGCCAACAGAAAAACTATGAAATCTTTTAACTCTCCAGGGCTCAGGAGAAAGAAGAGGAGAGAGAGAAAATTTACACAGACACACACTCACACTGAATGTTGGGAAAAAACGGCAGAGTCTGCTAATTTCATATACATACATACATACATACATACATACATACATACATACATACACACACACATACATGCATATATGCATACATACACACATATATAAATGTATACAGACCTACAGACAGACATACAAATACTCACACATAGATTGGTTAGAGCAGAGCTCCAAAACCAGCCACTAAGTATTCCATACATACATATATGTGAATTAGTAGATAGATGGAACAATGTACATCTCCCTTTTGCACAAACTTTACACATACACACATAGTTGATGGATGGGTGAGACTATACTCCAGCCATGTCACACCATGTGTTTTTTTTTTCTTCCATATCTTATATATCCTAGCAAAATCTTTCAAGCAGCATACAATTACAATGTGATTACATTTTAGTTTTCTTCTAGTAAGTGATTATGATAAAATAGTGTGTTTCCCAACACCTTTACAAGTAATAACATTACACAGTTCAGGTAAAAAAACCAAATTATTCTATTAAGCTCACATACGTTAGTTATAGATTATCAAGTTATGGATGAAACAAAAGGCAGAATCCAATAACTTCATACAAACAAACATGCACACATGCATTCATATATAGAGACCTACAGACAGACATATACATATTCACACAAGGATGCAAGCTAGTTTTTCAGCCAGTTTCTACTACTGGCAGGTAGCAATTTGTGGTTACAAAGGAAAAAGAATTTATTTTATTGTTTATCTTTAAAGGAAATCTTATAAAAATCTGAAAAGAACCACAAATCTAAATGTTCTATAAAAATCAGTCATATGCACCTTAAATCCGCAAAATGTGTATCTTCTCATCAGCCATTTTCAATAAATCATATCGTGAAGCTGAGAGCAAAAATGGGTATAAGAAATAAATTATAACCAGTCCAGCCACAGTGAGAGTCAGATCAGCTAGTGCTGCCATTATCCTTGTTGCCTGGCCATAAAGGGTCTCCTAGGTTAAAAAATAAGAGTGAGCCTTTCTGACTTCATTTTGTCCAGTAGGATATTTTATATCAGAGCCAGTAATAAAAACATCTGGAAGAAGTCACTGCCTTTTCTCCTACCCTGCCTTGCGAGGCTGTGGCACACAATTAAAGAATGTCATGAGTTCCATTGTGGGGAGTCCTCCTGAGGATTGTCATCCAGCATACAGATGCTCACAATAAGATACAGGAGGAGTCTGACATGTGGAATTTCAGAGAACTACAGAAGCCTGTGAAGGATGCTTACCAGGGGACCAGAAGGAACAGAGTACCCAACATGTCAAGTCAGATGAGAAGTGATGGTTTTGATGAAGAAAGTCAGAGACTACTGGAGGTCAAAGAGTGAAATTTCTTGGGTCCTGGAAGATGATTTTCTTAAGGCAAAATCCGGGAACAAGAGGTTATATGATTATGAATCCAATACAAGGGGCAGATGGGGTCAAAGTGGTTATATAGAGTTGTATCCTGAAGAATTTGAAACAGACAGTAGTGATCAGCAAGACATTACCAATGGGGAGAAATACATCTCCCCTGGTAAAATCATTTGCACCTGAAAACCCAAAACATAAGTCAAAGAAATCCCATTAGAAGAAGCAGAAAAAAAACTCTCTCTTTCTCTCTGTCTCTGTCTCTGTCTCTGTCTCTGTCTCTGTCTCTGTCTCTGTCTCTCTCTCTCTCTCTCTCTCTGTGTTTCACAAATAAATAAATAAATAAATAAATAAATAAATAAATAAATAAATAAATAAATAAATAAATAAATAAATAACAGAAGAAAAATAAAAAAAAAGCTATGGACATAACAGCAGATTCCTCAGGTGTGTTCTCTGAGGAAACTGGAGCTTCTAATACCAGGAAAATAAGCAACCACACAAGAGCAAGAAAAAAATCCAGGAAAAAGTCTCCTACAAAATCTTTACCTTTGGAGGAAAAGTGATACTTCTCAGTCAGATGATTTCCCATCTAGCATCTAGCAGTTCTGAGGAACTCAAGGAAAGTGACACTAAGAAACCCAAAAGGAAAAAGAAAGAGAAGAGTGACTATGTTCCCCTGCCTGACCCTGAGGTACAGGAACTGGAAGGTGGCTATTGGTGCCAGGTCTGCTGAGATCTCAGAGGATGTCTAAGTGGGAGAGCTGCAGTCCTGTTTCACACTGATTCTTAAAGAGGGATGCAGGTGACTCCAGCATCACAGAGATCTGACATCAGTCAGAGCTGTCCTGCCACAGATGCCTTTTTTCCTATTTTGGCTTGTTAATCTCCATACCCTCCCCCAACCTTTTTCTTCTAATTCTATTAATGCATTTTAGATTTTCCCTGAAACCAATGGAATCAATTCCACAATGAAACGTACTTCTCAGGGGCATACTAACTTGCCAGTTTGACTTTGTGTGAATAAATTCTCAATCTATTTTCAAAACAAGAAAAGATAATTTAAAAATAAATTCCCAAGACATGGCCTCTTCCAGTAACTTGGCAATATCTAAGTTTAGAACCTAACAAGCTCTTCCTGCAATTCCAAGTTAAAAAAGATGAACACAATAAAATTTGGTTAAAAAGATTTGTAAAATTTTTGAGGTAATGTAACTATTAATTAAAATAGTTGGTTGGTCACTATAAAAACATACCAAACTAGAGCTGCACAGAGTAGCACATCCCTGTAATCCCAGCACTCAGGAGGTAGAGGCTAGAGAGAGGTGAACTCTGGAAGTCTGAGGCTCGCCCAGTCTGATAGGGAGTGTTAGAATAGCCTGAGAAACATAATAGAAAGAACTTGTCTCAAAAAAAGAGGAGTACCAAGCCTCTCCTCATTATTTATAAGGTTTTTATTTAAATATATTGTTATATATAGTTGCAATAGGCGACCTATACTAAAAACAAAAAACAAAACCTAACAAACAAAAAAAAAAAAAACAGCCCAATCAAACCATAATAAGAAAACACACATTTTGTTAGAGTGACAGAATTTAATACTAATTAGTAAGAATCATAGCCATGAGATTTAGTGAACTAAGAAAAATCTAACTGCCCATAAAGAAACCTACTGAAAAGTATTCCATTACTGTTGTATATAGCAAGTGTGCTAATATTTCTTGACAGCAGAAGGAAGATATAAATACTTATAATCATTCAATAAATTTACCTACAAAAATTTCGTGATAAATTTTCTTTTCATTATATGTAATCTTGTGAAGATAGGAAATAAATGACAGACCAAGAAATTACAGTGACAATCTGGTGCCCAAAAATTATGTGCAGTAGACTAAATACCCAACTTATTTCCAATTTCTATTTTGATGATCTGTGATAGTTCACAGTGAAATTTATACTAAAAGTAGTTAAACAATAGGTTGATAATCTCCCTTGCTAGTGATGCATACGGAACAGCTTTATATTCCATTAACTTCACTTAGAGTCCGTGGATTTATTTTTTGACGCAATATTTTTTTTTGCCTATATATACACCTACAAGTATTTTTTTCATATTAATGAAGTATGTAAGAGGAAACTATTTTAATTGATATATAGGAAATTCCCTTTTTAGTAATATCATTTACTATTATGAAACATACCAACTTTCTGAAAATGTGTTGGCTATTTGGTGGTCACATTTCAGATATATAATCTGACTATACTACTAGGAGGCTTATTCTACATGTGTTTCTGTGAAAGTTAAATTTTCTGCCAATTCGGGATCGCAATGGAGGGTGAATTCAAAGCATTGCACATAGCAAATATTCTACGCCCAATTTAGATGACCAGTCTCTTTGAATTTTTTTAATTGCTAATTTTTAATTGCAATTTTTAATTGCTAATTGCTAATTGTCTTGCTAGTCCTAGGAAAGGACTGGCCTTGCTAGGGAGGACTTGAATTTGGGGTCTTCCTGCCTCAGCCTCCTCAATAGCTTTCTGTATTACAACTGTATTATTAAGATTAGTTTGTATTTTTTTGTGTTCTGGTGTTTTGCCTGTATGTATGTGTATCAGTGCACCACTTGAGTGCAGTGCACAGGGAGACAGTGGTAAGTAAGTATGTGAATAGTAGGAATTAAATCCAGGTCCTCTGCAAGAGGAACTAGTATTCTTACCTGCTGATCGATCTCTTCAGCCCCACAATTTCACTGTATAAAAACGATAACTGTATAAAATATGTTTACCATTTAGTCATAGATCATCTGCGGTGTTATTTTACCTGACAGAAAAGTTTTGAAAGTTTAAATGAAGATGCAATTGACAATAAAACATTAGTATAGTGTATGTAGAATTTACAAGCAATAAACGGTAAGAATAAAAAGAGTATATTAATTGGCAAAAAATATCTTTAAGATCTGTGGAAACTTCTAATCTGTCAGTAAAATCCTTATAATACAAGTACAAAAATTTGTATGATGCCCTATACCAATCTTTAGCTGATGTGCTTATGAGTACAATTCAGAAGAGATTGCGGGTTAATCCTTGAAACGTGATGGCCAGTTTGCCAGGGTTAGTTGCCATGCCACAGGTTCCAGTGAGAGACTCTGTCTCAAAAAACACAGTAGACATCTCCTAGGGAATGATACCAGAGTTTTACTTCTGGTCCCCATACTTATGTACACACCAGTGTACATATATGCTCCTTTATAAACTGAACGTCAATATACGAATATTATGCATAACATGATGTCCATAAATAACAAGATATTAACTACTGAAAAATGGTAGTTAGGTACTAAAATACAATTACGTTTCTTGACATACAGGACACTCAAAAAAAGCTCCACAAATCACAAAAAAGGTAGAAAAAAATACAAGCAAAAGACATTAAGACAAAAATCTTCAAAGAAAACAATACAAAACAAAAAGTCTGCAAAAATTCTGTAGCTCATTTTGTGTTGGCAAACTACTCCTTCAGGCCTACCCTGATTGAGATTAGTATACCCATCTAGATTCAGTTGGAGAAAACTAATTTTTTTCTTTGAAATCATGTATTAATAAAAGACAGGAGTGGGAGTCTGTGTCTACTTCTTGTTCAGTGTCGAGAGCCTGTATAGCTGAATTAAACCTATGGAGGCATACAGTAATATTTTTAAGTGGAAAAAAAAGTTCCTTACTGTCATACACTACAGGGATTAAAGAAATCTGTAAAAAAAAAAAAAAACAAATATGGCCTGTCTTAAGTAAGTCTCAATTTTTTTTGTTAATTTTGAAAATTTGTGTCAAATTATTACAAAGATTTACTAAATGAAGAGAATTAATAATTTAAAAATCCAAAGTAGGAAAACAAAACATGTGTGTGTGTGTGTGTGTGTGTGTGTGTGTGTGTCTGTGTGTGTGTGTGTGTGTGTGTGTGTGTGTGTGTGTGCCTGTGTGGGTATGTGTGTGTTCTTTTTCATGTATGGTAGTGTATGTCCATGCAAACACTCCTCACCTTTATTTTCAGATAGTCTTTCACTAACCTTCAGATTACTGATTTGGTAAAATGGACTGGTTAACAAGCCCTGAGATTCCTTCTCTTAACTCTACCTAACTCCTGACTTTCTACAGTTGTAGTTGGGATCTGAAATCAAGTTCTTACATTATAGAGCAAACCTTTTATCCACTGGAGCTTTTATCCATGGCCTTCTCTAGTCCCCAGAAACGATCAGCTTTCAATTTGTAATCTTTAAATTTTTTCTCCGTTTTTATTTTTTAGTATTTTGTACGAATCATCCATGTATATATATTTTTTCCTTTTATAATGTTGGAAAACTCAATTCTACACAATGTGGCCCGCCCAGTATTTTATCAATATTTTGGGTGGACGATAAGTAGTAGAAATTTTATAATGGCTTTTAAATAAAAGATTAATTTACCGTATTTCATGTATATGAGTACACTGTAGCTGTACAGATGGTTGTGAGGCCTCACGTACGCACAGGGTTGCTGGGAATTGAACTCAGGACCTTCAGAAGACCAGTCAGTGCTCTTACCAGCTGAGCCATTTAACCAGCACCAGAATGGTTTTTATTCGCTAGGTAAGAAAAGAAAATAGGGGGGGAAATCATGCAAATTAGTAAACATATGTTGGTCTTTTAAATGTTTTAAATGGACAACAGCGATGTGCTTGCTATATCCCGGGCTCAGAGCTGTGGTCTAAAACTGGTAACTGCTATCTCGGGTGTAATGGGGGCATGGACTTGCAATAGGAGGCCTCTGCAGGTAGCTGCCCTAACAACTCCCTCCATTCACCAATTCTTATCTGCTATTCAATTAATTTTTATCTGCTTTGTTCATACTTATCAAGTACTGTGTCCATTTCTGACTCTGAAGCCCAATACCACACTACGCCCACCCCTCAACCAGCCAGTCTCTTGGTTCAATCCTCCACATCATCCCTACTTCCTTTGCGGTTGGTGACATCAGGGTCTCTCCGCCTACTTAAATTGGTTGCGACTTGGGCGCGAGTGGTCATTTTGGAGTCGGAGTTGTTGCAGGACGGTGTGATCCATTAAAGCTGAGAAAATAGAAAATCAAGAAAAGGTAATGAATTCTGAATTTTAATTGTAACCAACAATTTTATACCTTAGGAAAAACGAATGGCTATGACGGAGAAATTAATTCAGAGTAATCTTCTGTCATACGTTTGTACAAAATTTTAAAAATGCCATATTAGTAGCCTGGCGGGGTGGCACACGCCTTTAATCCCAGCACTTGGGAGGCAGAGGCAGGCGAATTTCTGAGTTCGAGGCCAGCCTGGTCTACAGAGTGAGTTTCAGGACAGCCAGGGCTACAAAGAGAGACCCTGTCTCAACCCCCCCACCCACCCCCACCCTCCAAAAAAAACAACAACAACAAAAAAAAAAAAACCAAAAAACAAAAAAAAGCTGTATTAGTAAATTATATGTAAATTGGAACATGTATGGACGTAAAGGAGTTCTGTTATCCTATCAAAAGGGGGAAAAGCGCTTTCATTTGGAAGAGTAATATTGCTTGAGCAGAGGAAATTAGGATTTAAATTATATATTTCTAAAAACCAGGTAGGTAATATCCTTTGAGTTATTTGCCTCTGTTTGTGGTGGTTTAATTTACATTTGAGGTAAACTATTTGCCTCTCTTTGTGATGATTTAATTTTAGATTTGAGGAGGGTGGCGGTGTTTGGCGTGAAATGTTTGGCGTAGGTATGAAAATTTTAGGCACCATTTTGTTTCGATCGCGGCGCGCCGTGCCGCAGCCTTTGTTCCACAGGAGCATCTGTCCGCTATTGCTTTTCTACCTCAAAATACCGGAACTGTACTTTAAAGGTCCTACGGCTCTACGGACAACAGTTATTAGTGCCATAGTCTGTTTGTCCTGATGTCGCCATCAGTGCAGGTCTCTGTTAGGCTACCAGCTACTGTTGGTTAGGTCCAACATCACAAGGCCCACCCTGGTAGGCCCATTGAACAGGGCTTCCTCACAGGGGCAAGCCCGGGCTATGCCACTACGCCACTACGCCACTACGTTGATAGGTCAGTGATCAGAACCACGCCTGCTTAGAGTTGGACTCCACCTACTGAAAGGGCAGGCTCAAGCTATTCTACCATCCTGATTGGTCAGACACTATAAAGATGTCATTGGTGCCGCAGCAGCCCACTTGGTAGAGCAAGTTTGCTGCTAACTTCTGAGGGTAGGCTAGTGGGATACGAGAGGAGAGCCTGAGTAGATCCGAATTCTGAGAATGAACATGCTTGGTTAAGGTGCAGGGTAGGCTTGGATTATTTGACTTCCCAATCATCTCTTCCTTCCTGCTCTGCTCTGGTCTCGTATCTGTCTCCTCTCCAGTTGGTATTTCTTATAATCGAAAAATATAGGCAAAAGTTTAAGGATGATTTAAATTTCACTCCTAAAGGAAAATCTTTGCGTGTACAGCTCACAGGTGTTTACATTTCAAATGCCAACATCTCTGGAAATCTTTCCTTTTGAATTTGCCTCCATAGAAGACACAATTCGAATGTTTTAGACTTGACACATTAAATGTGTGTATGCTTGTGTCTCTGCCTCTGCCTGCCTGCACGCCTGCCTCTCCCTATCCTCTCCCTCTCCCTCCCCCTCTCCCTCTTCCTGTCTCCCTCTTCCTGTCTCCTTCTGCATCTCCCTCTCCCTTTTCCTGTCTCCCTTTGCCTATCAATCTACGTCTCCCTCTCCCTCTTCCTGTCTCCCTCTCCTTCTCCCTCTTCCTGTCTCCCTCTCCCTCTCCCTGTCTCCCTCTCCCTCTCCCTGTCTCCCTCTCCCTCTTCCTGTCTCCCTCTCCTTCTTCATGTCTCCCACTCCCTCTCCCTCTCCCTCTCCCTGTGTCTCTCTCCCTGTGTCTCTCTCCCTGTCTCTCTCTCCCTGTCTCTCTCTCTCTCTCTCTCTCTCTCTTCCTGTCTCCCTCTCCTTCTCCCTGTCCCTCTGCCTCTCCCTCTTCCTGTCTCCCTCTCCATCTTCCTGTCTACCTCTCCCTCTTCCTGTCTCCCTCTCCTTCTTCCTCTCTCCCTCTCCCTCTCCCTCTCCCTCTCCCTCTCCCTCTCCCTCTCCCTCTCCCTCTCCCTCTCCCTCTCCCTCTCCCTCTCCCTCTCCCTCTCCCTCTCCCTCTCCCTCTCCCTCTCCCTCTCCCTCTCCCTCTACCTTTCCCTCTACCTCTCTGTCTGTCTGTCTGTCTTTGATAAGGGGAAAATCTAAGCACAATATTAGTGTGTATAATAAGTGTTTTACATTTTGTATTTTTTTCTAAATTCTGAGTGTAGTCTTCCCTATATAATCGGGGCGGGGGGGCGGGGGGCTGCTACGTTCTATGCCGAGCAGGAAATTGTGACAATCTCCCAAATTTGTCCTGGGACTATAAGCATGTGGAGCTGTCAGACTCAATTACTTCGATAAAGTTCCGTTTCTTTAGATGTTTTCTGCAAGTATTTTATTAATCTGTTTGTAGGCTACAACAACTTTGTAACATTTGTAACTTTTTTTAATAACCAACAACTATACAATAAGACTACCACTGTACATGGAAATTTATCACTGCAAGAAAACACAAGAATAATATTATGTATCATTCTACAGTAAACAGCATACATCTCATCAGTGTGAGTATTTTTAAGTGAAAAAGAATAAAGTTTAGTAATTACAACCTTTCCCATACTTAATAAAAACTAGACCTGTTACAGTATGCTAATTGACCTTTTGCTTTCTTTCATTAAACAGTGCTGCACACCAGTAAGCTGAGTGGTAGATGTGTAGAAGCAAGAAGGGCCAGTTTCAGCTAAATAGAAAACGGTCATAAATAAAAAGGGGAAGGAAAAAACATTAGGATGTCAGGCTCTGTGGTTCCCTTTAGTTGTATTTTCTTATGTATATGAATCTTTTGTCTGCATATATGTCTGTGCAACATGTATTATATGATGTTCGTATGTGGAAGGCAGCAGTCCCCTTGAGCTGGAATTACTTTGAACCACCATGTATGTTGTTCTGGGAATCAGATCTCAATCTTCTGGAAGGGCAGTCAGTGTTCTTTAACTGAGCTATTTGTCCAGCTTTAAAAGTTTTAAGCATGCTATTTTATCCTTTTCTCTACTTATAGAAAAATGGCAGAAACTGATCAGCCTGGGAAAATTTTTATAGGAGGCCTCAACATAAAGACCAGACAAAAGACACTTCAAGAAATATTTGGGAGATTTGGACCAGTAGCACGTGGTAATTCTTTAAAAGAAACTGTATGTCTCTTCAGAGTAAATATAAAGTATTTCTATGATATGTTCAATTTTGGAACATGGATGATTATTTTTATGTTTATTTGACAACTACTCATTGCAATGGATAATGTTGCTCAATTAGTGTAATGTGCATGTGTGTGCATGTGTGTTTGTGTGTGCATGCATGCCTTGCACACTCTAGGTGTATGACAAAATGCAACAAAGGCTGACATTAATTTATTAATTTTGTTGACATTGAGAATGCAAGTAAAAATATGAAATGTAAGATTTTGGGTTTTATTTAAGATTTGACTAGAATGATTGGTATAGTGTTTTACTTAGAATGTCAAATTAAGGGTCCTATGAGTAACAGTTTAAAAAAATGTCAATTTGGAAGTAGAAAAAAATTTTATGTAGTTTTGTAAGTAAAAGTTTACATATATTGCAGTTATTTTGATGAGAGATCGTGAAACTAAGAAGTCTAGAGGCTTTGCTTTCCTTACTTTCCGACGCCCTGCAGATGCTAAGAATGCTGTCAAAGAAATGAATGGAGTGGTAAGAATGTAGTAACAATATATTGCTCCTTTCCAGTAGTTAATGACATTAGTTGGTGTGTTTAGTTTGCTGAAAAATGAGCAAAACTTCCTTGGGTTTTTTTTTTTTTAACTAATGCCAAAATTATGGCTAGTAGAATATTTCAACATTGTCACATATATTACATCTGTATCAAGTTCATATTATACTTTAAGAGTAAATAGGATATAATCTTTACAAGCAACAGAAAAAAAGGAAACCATAGTTTGGGAAAACTGGGAAAAGCAGTTTTTCAATTCATGGAAGAAATTATAAAGGAAAATATTCTGGAGAAAGTTATGTTCAAGTAAATCCAGCTCTAAACAGATTACAAGACTTAACAGCAATAAAAGTCAAATTGCTTTTATTGATTGTCATAATAAATAGAGTTCCTACCTTAACTAATTTATTTTTACCAACTTGGAATTCTCTTTTGTCTTTGAAAACTAGCTATGAGTGATTTTTAGTTTATAGTAGTGTTTTTGAGATTTTTATTCAACAGATGCTCTTTGTTATCCTGCATCAAAAATTTTAGAAATTGCATATTCTATAGGAAACACGATATATTTTTATGATTACTTTAAAGGTAATTTTTCTCCATTTTTTTCAAGTAACTTTTAAAAATTGTTTCCTTTATTTGAGGAGGGTAATAGTATAATTTGTCATCTTTTTTTTTTCTCTTTCCACTTCTTCCGGTTTTTTTTTTCATTAGTTTATCACATACATATACAGTACATATACAGTACATATATACTCCTAAATACATACCAATACAGCTTGCTCAGTGTGTATAATGTTACTTGTACGTAGTTTTTAAGATTGATTATTTTGAATTGGACAATCTACTTACAAGTGCTGTTCTTCCAGCACTGAAATGATTTTATTCTTTGGGCTCTCAACATGCCATTCTGTATTTTAAGCTTTATTGTGCAGATTGTAAAATACTACAATTCTCTTGTTTCTGTCTCAATTTTTTTCCTTTCTGATAAAACAAACTGGTATATATTTCCATTAAGAAAGACGTTCTAAACCTCATGTTTGACTCAGTAAAAGGTAATGTATGTAAGTTAAATTTGGTTCTGTTGTCTTTTTCAGATTTTGGATGGAAAAAGAATTAAAGTAAAACAAGCCAGGAGACCATCATCACTTGAAAGTGGTAGCAAGAAGAGACCACCATCCTTTTCAAGAACCAGAGGTGCTTCAAGAATTCTGAAATGTGGAAGAGGAGGAAGAAGCAGAGCAAGAAGTGGTCCTTCATGTGAAGGGAACTTGGGTAACTGTACATAGTAAAAGCAGTGTGACTGATAATTAGTAAGATAATATAAGTAGAAACACTACGACTTTTATTTACATTCTCATGAGTAGAGCAGTTACCTTCAATTAGAAAAATTAAAAGCACTGTATGATTAATATAAGTAACAGATGCCTTAATTAAAAATTGAATTTATACCAGAGTGTCAATTGCAAAAGAGTTCTTTTAGGATATTCAGTATTTGTCCTGATGTAGTCAACAGAAATTTTGCAAGATTTGTTTTATGTGCATTGCTATTTTGCCTCTGTGTGTATGTCTGTATGAAGGTTTCATATCCTAGAGTTATATTTTTTAGCTGTTAGTGAATTGAACACAGGTCCTCGGGAGAACTTCAGTACCCCTACACTGAGTAGCAAGATTTATTTCTAATCTTGTTTTTTAGTTTTGCTCTTTAGAGGCCAGTATTGCGTGTGAGTTGTAATTCTAACACTTTGGGAAGTTAAAACTATACCAATAGGAAAAATAAAATTGACTTAAAGTGTCCAGAACTCAGAAGTACATTTCAAATAAATAGAATTGATCAGACAATATTTATTGCTGTATATTTATCTGAAAACTGTTCATTTCTTCTTTTGATGACAGATTGTATATAAGCCTATTGAACACTAATTTATCCTTCCTGAATTATCTAAACCTTGCAAGTTTTAAGACTGTTTCAGACTCTGGAAGAGTTTAAAAGAAACAGAACATTTTAACGTTAACTTTTACATGTTACCTTTTGATGTGTGATGAGAAGATGACGACTCATTAGAATGCTTTTTAGGCAATCTTCAAGAGTATTTTACTACTTTTGAAAATAAATAAATAAATTCAAATTTTATTCTTAAAAATCTATAATTTTTTGTTTTAACCAAACTTAAATATCCAAGTAAGGGCTGTTAGATAAGATAGGTGATATTTCTCAAGTAGATTTACATTTTATAATGCTCTCCAAATGATCTTAATGGTTAAATCTAAGTTTTTATTCTCACCTGTATGTAAATACAAAGTTTATTCATAATTGCGTACTAGATGTATATTGATTTTTTAAGCTAAAATGATTATATCATATTTGATATGCATTTCATAGAGAGTCCGAGTTTGTCAATTATAATAATTGCTCAGCATGTCTATGTATTAATAGTATTATATGAAATTTTTTATTTTTTAATTGATATTGGGGCTTATATTTGCGTGAAAGTTTATTTCATAGATGGATCTTGCAAAGTGTTGAGACTAGAAATATATTAAAATCTGCTTTCTAATAATGAAGTGATTATTTTATCTGAAATATAGACATATTTAATTGACAGATTTTTGTTCCCTTTCACTCCAGTTCTCTGTCATTTCTTTAAACACAGTGTAGTGTTCAAACTGTGCTATAAATGTTAAAGCCATCTTTACATACTGTTTGAATTATAGTTACAAAAGTAAATAGTATTTTTACCAATAAATACTAGTAATAGTAAATTTTACCAATTTAGAAAAAAATACTAATTGCTGAGAATACAGTATTGTTTAACGAAGATTTGCAAGTGATAATTAGAACTTACTCATTGAAGTATTGATTCCCTTTAGCTAAGATGTTTCTTTAAATACAGGTGGTGATAGATATACTCCTAATTTCAATGTGAGTTCTTCTGGGAGACACTTTGCAGTTAAAAGAAATCCATCTTCAAAAAGGGATGGTCCCCCTTCTAAAAGATCTGCAACTTCTGCTCAGACAAGAAGCAATACTGGACTAAGAGGACGAGGTAAAAACATGCCAAGCAGACATTTTTGTGGAAATGCAGTTTATAATGAATGAGAAACATTTAAACAATTGCCTATGAGTTTTTGACCATCACAGTCTTAGAAGACAACCACACACATGTACGTACTTAGGAAAATTTTACATTTGTAGATCTAGCTAAAGATTTTAGGCGGAATGATAGTGAAATGTAACAGCCAAACAGTGGTGGCAGACACCTTTACTTTCCAGCACTCAGGAGACAGAGTCAGGCAGATTTCTGACTTTGAGGCCAGCCTGGTCTACAGAGTTAGTTCCTGGACAGCCAGGGTTATACAGAAAAACACTTTCTTGGAAAAAAAAGAAGAAAGGTATGAAGGAGGGAAGGGGGGAGGAAGAGAGAGACACAGAGAGAGAGAGAGAGAGAGAAAGAGAGAGAGAGAGAGAGAGAGAGAGAGAGAAAGGAGGAGAGAGAGAAACAGAGAGAGAAATTTGAATATTAGAGTATTTATGTGTTACAGTATCAACATAATGAAGTATGTTGTAAGCAAAATTTGAGTAAAGACCATTAAAATACAAATGTAAGATGTGAAATTTGAATAACAAGAGAGACTTATCCATAAAATAAAAGGCAGATTGATGTTTGATTACACTGACAACAGTCTGTTTATATTGCATTTGTGAAGTAGTTTACTAATACAGCTTCATTAAAGAATGAAGTATGCCTTGTAAAAGGTATTTTGCAGAGAAAAGTGCAGTGTTTTTATTACTACTTTGAAACATCTGCAACTTGAAATACTTGTATAGTAATTTTTAAACTTAATGTCCAGAACCACATCGAAGAGAGATTTCTAGAAATATGCCAAGAGGAGAGCCGGCGTCTTCCAGAAGAGATGAGTATCCATTACCAAGGGATTATGGCCAGTCTTCTAATGATAGGTAAAGAAAAAAAGAGCAAAATGGTTAAATTTCCCATTGTGGAAGGAAAAATGCTTTAATTATTGTACTTAGTTTCATACAGGAACATTTTATGTAGTGTCAAAACCTTTTATATCCTTTCTCATTAAGTCTGTTTTCCAAGGCTAGTGAAATGGCTTAACAAGTTGAGTAACTTTCATGAGACCTAAGAAGATGTCCAAATGCCACAACAACTTGGGAAAAAAAACAAAACAAGGCAGGTTTTCTGGGTTCTATATACACAGTGAATAAGTAGATAAATGCATACAAAATTTTCTGCAAATTATCTTCTAGAATGAGAAAGGTGGTTCAGTTGTGGAAGTATTTACTTCTTAAGATGAAGACCTGTATTCATATACTCAGAACCAATGAAAAAGTTAGGCATAAAACCTATAATCTCACCTGTGTTAATTGATCAACTCTTATGTTGGTTGGAAGACTCTCATGGGTCTGACAGCATTACGTGGAAAAATTTCAGGACAGTTAGAGACACTGTTCAAATAGAATGTGGAAAGGACCTGAGAACCAACATTTGAGGATATCCTTTGATAATCACGCTCATTTCCTAAGTCTGACTAATCTCAAAAGTATACTACCTACTTTAGTACACAAAGTAAATACCTTCCAATTATACAATCAGTTTCAATTCTGTAAATACAGAGAGGGTATGAATGGAATCACGGTTTACTGTATACTTATTTGATCTACATAATTTTCAGATTTAATCCTTTTGTAAGGTTTAGTCTTTTTTAAGATTTATTTATTGTATTTTATGTGAATACACCATTTCTCTCTTCCGACACACCAGAAGAGAGCATCAGATCCCATCCCATAAATTAATTTTATTTAATATTTATTAAATATGTATATTAAGTACATATTACGTTCTCATGTATGTCATTTTAAAGCTATGATTTTGTGTTGTAGCAGTGCTAAGGACATTCATATACGGTTAATAGAGTTCTTACTTTCAGTTTTTTTAGGTGTATTGTAGTTGAATTGCTGGGCAATATGGTAATGTAGTATATAGAACCCTTTTACATTCCTGTCAATGATGGTCAAAGTTTTAATTTTTATGAAGTTTCTTCCTCTCCAAATACTGTATCGTTTGTTTGTTAAATTTTAGCAATCCTAATAGCAGTATTTCATTAGCATATTTGATGGAGTAGCAGTCATGTATCCTAGTTATGTTTGGGACCATTGTCTTAGCTTACTTGGAGAAGTGCCCATTGATATTTTGCCAGGTATCATGTATTCACTGGCCAGTTAGCTAATTGGCCAGTTCCAGGACAGTGAGAAACTCTCACATAAAAGTTTGGATGGTTATTTTTAGTTTCTAATTTATTCAAGGAAATATGAATCAACATCCAGAGGATACTGTGACTATGGCAATTACCACTCTCGGGAAGAAAGTGCATCTAAAGTCTTCAGGTATTACAATTTCTTTCTTCTCTCTTCCCTCCCCTTCCTTCCCCTACCCTCCTCTTTCTTCCTGCCCTTCCCTTCCCTTCGCTTCCCCTTCCCTTTCCCTTTCCCTTTCCCTTATTCCCTTATTCCCTTATTCCCTTATTCCCTTATTCCCTTATTCCCTTATTCCCTTATTCCCTTATTCCCTTATTCCCTTATTCCCTTATTCTCTTTTATTCCCTTTTATTCCCTTTTTTCCTTTCCCTTTCTCCCTTTTTACTTTTCCATTTTTCCCTTTCCCTCTTTTCCCTTTCCCTTTTCCTCTTTCCCTCTTTTCCCTTTTCCTTTTTCCTTTTCCCTCTTTTCCCTTTCCCTTTTTCTCTTTCCATCTTTTCCCTTTCCTTTTTCCCTTTCACTTTTTCCCCTCCCCCCTCCTCTCCCCTCCCCTCTCCTCTCCTCCCTCTCCTCTTTTCTCCTTTGTCACCTCTTTCCTCCTCTCCTCCCACTCCTCCCTCTACTCCCTCTCCCCTCTCCTCGGCCCTCTTTCTCTTTTTTCTTTCTTTCTTTCTTTCTTTCTTTCTTTCTTTCTTTCTTTCTTTCTTTCTTTCTTTCTTTCTTTCTTTTCCTTTTTTCTTCCTTTTTTCCTTCCTTCTTTCCTTCCTTCCTTCCTTCCTTCCTTCCATCCTTCCTTCCTTCCTACCTTCATTCCTCCTCTTCTTTCTCCCTTCTCCCTTTCCATTTCCCTTTCTCCCTTTCCCTTCCCCCTTTCCCTGTTTCTCTTTCCCTTTCCCTCTTTTCCTTTCTCCCTTTCCCTCTCTCCCTTTCCCTTATTCCCTTTCCTTCTTTTCCCTTCGCTTTTTCCCTTTCCCTCTTTTCCCTTTTCTTTTTTCCTTTCTTTTTTCCCTTTCTCTTTTCCCTCCCCCTCCCCTCCTCTGCCCTCTCCTCACTCTCCTCTCCCCTCCCCTCTCCTTTCCCCTTCCCTCCCCTCTCCTCTCCCATCCCCTCCCCTCACCTCTCCTCCCCTCTCATCACCTCTCCTCTTGTTTTTTCTCCTCTACTTTCCTCCCTCTCCTCTTTTCTCCTATTTCTCCTCTCCTCTCCTCTCCTCTCCTCTCGCCTCTCCTCTCCTCTCCTCCCCTCCCCTCCTCTCCTCTCCTCTCCTCTCCTCCCCTCCCCTCCCCTCCCCTCCCCTCTCTCCTATCTCTTCTCTCTCTCTCTCTCTCTCTCTCTTTCTTTCTCTCTCTCTTTCTTTCTTTCGTTCTTTTGTTCTTTCTCTTTTTCAAGACATGATTTCTCTGTGCCTGTCTGGGAAAGCTCTTTGTAGACCATGCTGGCCTCAAACTTAAAAATCCACCTGCCTCTGCCTCCCAAGTGCTGGGATTAAAGGTGTGTGCCACCAAACCTGGCAAAACTGTTAGTTCTTATGTTAATTAAAACTTCCTTTTAAAACTTAGTGATCATGCTGGCTATCTTGGAGGACGTGATAGAGATTTCTCTGAATATTTAAGTGGAAATTCATACAGAGATACATACAGAAGTTATGGTAAGAGTCCTATTTTACTTGGTAAATAAATGCCATCTTAGTGAATTTTACACATACAGACAAATGTAACATGGGTTATACATTAATTAGGTGGTTGGAGTATTTGCTATTGCAGTGTTCTTAACTGACTAAATGGGCAGTCTTAAGGCTGTTTTCTTACTTGGTCATTTATCTACTTTAGGAAGATTCCATGAGGCACCATCTGCAAGAGGTGGAAACAACCGCTATGATGACTATAGTAACTCACAAGATGGATATGGTGGAAGAGGAGAACCATACATAAGCAACCGAAGTAACATATACTCAAGTGACTATGAACGTAGTGGTAGACAAGAAGTGCTTCCACCACCTATTGATAGGGAATACTTTGACCGTGAGGGCAGACAGGAAAGAGGGCATTCACCTAAGGATGGGCTGTATAGTGCATCTCGTGAATCATACAGTAGTAATACCAAGATTTGGGGGATCCCATGGAGGTCGTGGAGAAAGCAGATATAAAGTGGAGGCAGGTACTAAAGTCTTAAGTTGTGTACCAAACAGCATTTCTAAGAAGAAAAATAAGATGTTATTCCTATGTTCTCCAAATGTTAAAAGAAATATGTTGATTTAGGAGATAAGGCAAATAGTAAGTTTTACTGCCTTACCCGAATACGGAAATACATTGTTTTGGGGGGAAGTGAAATAATGACTAACATTCCACCCATGAATTCTTCTAGAACATAAAACAAGGAAACTTTAACTGTTCAGAAATGATTCTTTGTTAAGAAAGACTTGTTAATGTTAAAGTAGAATTTACCAGTAGAGATGAAGTATTTGCATAGTCAAAAACAATCTGTCAATAAAAAGTAAAGCAAAGCCATTGTCTGACTTCGTTGTTGAGTAACAAAGTATTGCCTCCTTATTTTTGATGGCTTTTCCTTCAGCAGTGAATAACCACATCTGTATCTCCTTTTTCCAGTTTTAAAGCCTGGGATAGACCCTTTAGTTGAGCTTTGTGGGCTGAAGTTCCTGGCAGCAAAGCAGTTGTCCAAATAACAGAGTCCAAGCCCATTACTGCTGCCCCTGCATGTCTGATTCCATTCTGGATGACGCTGCTCCTATCCATTAAGTATATTCATCCCTCATCTGACCAGAGTATGACAATCAAGTCTGGCCTGACATTCTGGATGTATCCCAGTACTATAGAGCAATCATGCTGCATGTCTGAGGGTGGATCAGATAGCAGGGTGGCTGGCTTTAAGGCAGATGGTGAACCGGTTATATCTTATGTGAGGGGAATTCAAAAGTAGAGCCTGAAAGTGCACCAGTCTGGCACACCGGCTGGGTGGATTCCAGAGGGTCCCCTCAATAGCATTGGGGGTGGTGATAAGTTCCTGCCATGTGGTTATTTTGTCAGCATCCTTGTCTTGCAGGATGCTGGAAACTATGATCTAGAGGTAGACTGGCCATCCTTGGGCCACCGGGTCCAGCTTCTTAGATAAATAAGCCACAGATCTTTTCTATGATCCCAAAGTTTGGGTGAGCCACCCCCTTTTCTATCCCCTTTCTCTCATCCATATACAGGTGGAAAGGTTTGTGAATCTTCAGGAGGGCCAAAGCAGTCATCTCCAATAAGGCTCTTCTTAGAGTCTTAAAAGCCATGTCCATCTCAAGGGTCCGTTCTATGTTGTCTTCTTGGCCCTGAGAGTCCTCATAGAACAGTTTGGCTAACTCAGTGAACCCTGGCACCCAAAGTCTTCAAACCCATCATATCCCAGAAATTTCTGTACTTGCCTTTGGGTTATGTAACTGAGATGTTAAGTTTGGTTTGTTCCTGGTGTATGACAGCATGTGTTGGTCAGTCAGTCCCCTTTGAATATGTAGGTGACCTTAAGTTGACAAAGCTGGGCTTTCTTAGCAGATACTCAGTAGCCAAGTTGACTCTATTCCTGTAGGAGGCATCAAGTGGCCTCCTGACATGTCTCCAAGTCTGGAGCTCTCAATACATACTGGAGCACATTTATTTGGGGATGTGCCCACAGGTACTCATCTGAGTCCTCATACAGTGCCTCTTCAAAGGCAGTAAGTAGGTGGAGAGACCAAAATCTTTTAAATTCAGACTCCATTTTAGAGAACCTGACCTAAGTTTGAAGTCAGGTAAACTAACACGCTCCTACCTGGCATTAGTTTCCAAGTTACTTTGCCCCAACAAAACCCAAGCCTAGCTCCAGTCTCTAGGCTCTCACCCCAACAAGATCAGAGTTTCCAGGTTACACCCTGAACAAGACCAGCTACTCCAGGTTATTATCCCAACAGATCTGCACCCCCAGGTTACAAGCCCACACCTGCCTAATGATCACCAATATAGAGGGAAATAGAAATTAATTTTACAGTTTGAGTCCCAGCACCAGCCAATTATGCTAAAGACCATAGTAGCTTTCCAATTAGATGCTTGCAGTTATTCCTGGCCCCTGCCCCCAATATCCCCAGTACCGCCCCTCCCCACTCCCAGCCACCTGCTGCTTGCTAGAAAGCCTTGGATAGATGTTCATGGCTCCTCTCCCCACCATAACCTGTCCTGCCTGTCTGAGGTGAGCTGAGGGACTGAGCTAGCTTAACTAAAATAAATAATCTGCTGTGAGATTGCATCAGATCAGCTCCTGTCTGGTTTAACATTTTCCTGTCATTACAGGATGAGTGCTTGAATCCTTGAGGCAGGAGTGGCCAAGTCAGTTATCCCTTGAAGCTTCTCTCCAAGTCTTGCCAATTCAAAGTCAAATAGAAGCTGGCTTTAGGGTGCCAGAGACAGGCCACTAAGCCTTTCACTGGCTGTAGCTTCCAAAGGATGCTGCAGGTAGTTTGGTTAACAAAACCATGTTCACAGCAGAATGAAACTCTCTGGCTTCAGGGTCAAAAGCAGTGTAGGTTCTGTAGGTTTCAAAGTCTTCCTAGGTCTTCCCTGGGACTCTCATTCTTCCCCTGCATCACCTGGCTCACCTTAGATAAGATCGTGGGCCATCTGTTGGCCTCTCAGAGCCCCACCGCCACCCCCCATCATTATCTGGTGGTAGACCCAGCACCTCTCCTTACCTTTAAAATCCCAGTCCAAGGAAAGGCTGCATCTATATCAACCTGAACTTGAGTAGGCAGCCCATTTGCTACTGGAATCAATTCCCTGATGGGCCTCACAATGATCTCTCTCCTGTCACAAAGAGGACCTGGAGCAATTGCTGTCAGTCGTGCCAGGTGAGTCAGCATGATTGCATCTAGAAGACCTTTGAGAGCTAATGGTCTTTCTGAGAATGGGGATGGGGTATAGGGGAGGGAGATTATGCAACTTCCAGTTATTAACATCATTACTGGTAAATGGCACATATGCCACGAAATGTCTCCCCTGAGCATTTGGGATCTTGTAGCCCAGAGAGGTAAGGCTGTAGTAGACTTGGCTCTCTGGGTAGTGTGAGGTAGACTCCGAGGGGAGTCAGGGGCTGCTCCTTCCTCTGCCTGTGCTGGCTGGACATGGGTAGAAATATAAGGAGCTGGACAGAGATCCTACTGGTAGGTAGAAAGGGGGAGCAAGGCCCATAACAAAAATATCTCATCCAAACAGGGGGCTTCTCAACCAAGTATTGCCATGAGGTGATGTATGGCACTTGTCTCAGAAAGTAAACCTTCACCCTGTAAATGATGGGGCTCGGCAGGTGGAAAGTCTCCTCAGACCATAGGTGGGCCATTTATTCCTACAATGGTGGTGAGTTTACAGGACAAACAACCAGCCTCAAGTCTTTTGCAGTTCATTGAAAGTCCTTAGAATGGTGAAGGACAAGCCCAGTGGGATGCACTGTGCCTGTCCCATTCTAGGAATCAAAGAAAAAATTGTACAAGAGGACAAAAAGCACAAACGTAATACAACACAGACAGAAACAGGAGGATATTCCTGGGAAACCAAAACCAAAAGGCTGTCTAAGATGATCTTTCTCCCTGTGCATGGGAGGCCTATAAGACACACAGCTAGTTCAGAATTCAGATGAGAACTAGCAAGTTCTCCTGCTTCTAGTAGGGGTTGGGGAGTGTCCTCAATTGTCTCAGGCCAGTTGACAAAACATGCATCCACTTTGTCCCTCTAGGCCTCAAACAGAAAGATTAAACCCAAAGCACAAACACAGAGATGGACAAGACAAAAGACAACTGGGTGCCCAGAATTACTGATCAGAAAAACACTTCACTCTTTGGGTGGATATGGTCGTGAGGGGCAGGGGGGCGGGGTGGGGGGTGGCTCTCTAGCCAATCCTGGGTGAGAACTTCTAAATACAAAGATTTGAGATTTGTTGAAGAATGGTATCCAGGACTCAAATAGAATGGAAACACAAAGATCTTTTATTCTGCAGAAGTCCAGCATGCTGGGGGTTTCTCTCATTTCAAGATGGAGACCCCAAAGTGAGTTCAGGGGCCTGATTTAAAGCACATGAGGGGAATTCAGGGTAGATAACTTCTATCTTAATCTGTTGAGGCCACAAGCTTGCTTAAAATTCTTAAAATTCTTAAATGAAATGTGTATATACTTTTTATCTTTTTGATCTAGATTTTAGATCAGGTGTTTTACTCACTGGTAAAAGAGAAAATCCTTTCATATCTTTTACCATCTCTCAGGCTTGATGCAAAATCTCTGGGCTGGCAGACTTGTACCCTGACATTAAAGGAGTTAATTCTCTCTTGGAGATTGTAAATCCTCCTCATCAACCTCAGAAAGGAAGGAAGGAAGGAAGGAAGGAAGGAAGGAAGGAAGGAAGGAAGGAAGGAAGGAAGGAAGGAAGGAAGGAAGGAAGGGAGGGAGGGAGGGAGGGAGGGAGGGAGGGAGGGAGGGAGGGAGGGAGGGAGGGAGGGAGGGAAAGGAAGAAAGAAAGAAAGAAAGAAAGAAAGAAAGAAAGAAAGAAAGAAAAAGAAAGAAAGGAAGAGAGAAAAGAGAAAGCAAGCAAGCAAGCAAGCAAGCAATGAAAAAACTGGACATGATTCACACATTTTAGCAGCAGAGAAATTGGAGCTGCAGGTAAGGGAGTGATATCATAACAAGAAGGAAAAAAACAAAAACCAAAAAATCCTCCACCTTGTCACAGAGAGGCAGTAAATACTCTATCTGTAGTTTCTAATTTGGATTTTATTGCCAGTGTTAGTCTTGCTTTTTCCTGATCTTATTTATATTTTTATTTGTTTTTACTTTCTTATTTTGGGGTGGTGGTGGATTGAGAGAGGGTTTCTCTGTATATATAGCTCTGGATGTCTTGGAACTCACTCTGAAGACCAGGTTGGCCTCAAACTCAGAAATCCTCCTGCCTGTGCCTCCTGAGTGCCGGGATTAAAGGCATGCACCACTACCTCTTGGTTCAGTTTTAGTTTTAACTGTGTCAAATCTAGTATTGTTTCCTTTCTTTGCAAAACTGAAAAGCATCACTAGGAATTTCCTCTGGCCCCTTTGCATCAAATATTCTCTGAATTGTTTTGGTTTGTTTGTTTGTTTGTTTTTTGGTTTTCTAACAAGGACCAACTTCTTTTGAGGGAAAGATGACTGAAGTTCTCTAATAAATTCCAGGAATTTTATCAACTGATGACTTCCCTCTTACCTCCTTCCTCCAGCAACAAAGTTCGTAGAACTTCTCTGTCTTAGGTTTTCCTTTGCTGTGAACAGACACCACGACCAAGGTAACACTTATAAAGAAAAGCATTTAGTTGGCACTGGCTTACAGGTTCAGACCATCATCAAGGTAGGAAGCACGTCAGTGCTTTTAGATGGGAGTGGAAGGAACAGAGAGTTCTACATCTTGATCCAAAGGAAGGAAGAAGACTATTGTTTTTCAGACAGCTAGGAGGAGGGTCTCAAAGCCCACTCATACAGTGACACATTTCCTTCAACAAGGCTACACCTACTCCAACTAGGCTGTAATAGCACCTCCTAGTAGCACCATTCCCTGGGACAAGCATACTCAAATCACCACATTCTACAGACAAATGCTACTTCTTCAACACTGCCTGTTTTAACGTGAAAAACCTTTAACATATACCTCTCAAGGCAGCGAGGACAGACCAACTCCCTAGTTCTCTACAGTTACCCAGGTAACAGGACCCCCATATGACTGTTGCTCCTCATAGCAGGACATCTTATGAATTCAGTAAACTCAAGAGTCTGTTGGCAACCCACATGGATGGTGTGGACAGATATAGAAAGGCACCTTGCCAAATATGTCACAGATTGAGCAATCTGGGAACTTTCTATTCTTTCTTGAAGGATGCTTTTTGTACTGCAAGATCATCTGAGGCAAGCTTGTTAGGTAGTAAAGATATACTAAGTCTGGATACAAATGATGTATATTTCTTAAACTAAATCTGACTTTTTTCCAAAGCAAATGAGTTTTAGAAACACATTTGATCTTGTAATTGTTCTATCATTAGATCTTGGATCCAACTTGCTGCATCTTTCTGTCTGTAGTAGCTTTAACTTGTCTACTTTTGTGGTCCTAAAAAGACATCTCACAGTTTCTAAGAGGATCACAAGAGATAGCACACAGTCTGTAAAGTACTTTACTTGGATTTTTGCTGAGGCCCATGCAGGAGGAACAGTGAACAGCTTTCACTGCTCAGGGAATACAGCCTACTGGTTGGCACAGTCATGTTGGGCAGGTCACTGGGATACATGACCTCAAGGACTAAATGTTCTGAGGACTTCATGCTTTGGTGAGTTTTGCTCTGCCTGTTGCCGTCACACCCCTCTTAATCTAAGAATTGTATGAAAACTCTAAGGGGGTTTCCAGGCCCTCACTGGGCAGTGTCACTGGTACTCATAATAATCCAGTTTGATATCTTTCAGGCATTGCTGCTGAAACAGATTAATCATTCAGTCACTTCCTAGGAGATAATTTACAGATGTAGGTTGTCACCAATGACCATCACCCTTTAAAAAAATTAGGAAAAATAAAATTGTTAGTGAAGCTAGGTTGAGATGTTTTGACAACTCATTCTGATGTACAAAAGGCACACTCTTAATAGTTAAACCAATGACTTTTTGTGGTCAGGGAATAAGAACAATGGCAGCACTGCCTGATGTCAGTCTCACTGAGGCTGGACTGGTGATGGTTGACTTCTTAAACCTATTTCTGCCCTCGGCTTCCTGTTATGATTTAATAAGCGTTGCTGATGAGTAGATGTGTATTCTGAGATTTTAAGGTAAATATGGCTGATTTTATATAAAAGTTTGGGTTTGTGATTGTTTTCAGGTTCTTATGATAAGATAAATCAATTGATCCTTTTTGTAAACACAAATTGCTGCTTGCTCGTAAGAAAGACTGCCTGAGAAAAATATTTTGCTGCTCACACTTAGTCAACCTGAAACAAGTTACAAACGTATGTATATTCTTGGGAATAGTTTGTTTTCTTTACCTTTACCATGTGGTGTTTTATCATGTAAAGTTATGGGGAACATACTGTTTTTTTCATTAGCCATTTCCTAGAAGAAATATACAATGTAATCACGTTATCATTCTATATTGCTTGAAAGATTTTGCTAGGGTATATGAGTTGTGGGAGAAAAACAAAGTATGTGTTGAAGCCTATTTCCATCCCCCAAATGTGTATATGTGTAAAATACTTAGTGCCTGCTTGTTTGACATTTGTGAAATTCATTCAATCTGTGGATGGATGGATGGATGGATGGATGGATGGATGGATGGATGGATGGATGGATGGATGGATAGATGGTTGGATGGATGGATGCACACACCTGTGTGAAGTTGTTGATGCTTGCTTTGCTTCATCCACTCTGTTTGTGTGTGTTTGTGGGGGTGTGTGTGCGGGGTGTGGGTGTTTATGAATTTTCTCTTTCCATTACTTTTTTGATGACCCCTAATAGTTAAAGGAATTTAGAGTTTCTTGCTGGCCACTGACTGGGAGTGCCTAGTCCCAATGAATCAAGGTTTGCTTCCTAGCAGGAAAGTCTGCTGAGTGATTTCTCTAATCACTAGCTGCCAGCAGCAGCAGGTTGCTATTCCAACAGTGATTTCTCTAATCACTGCTGTCTATCAGCCCCAAACCCCAGCCAGCTGACTCAGTGAGCTCTGATCAGCACTGACTGTGATCACAAACCCCATACCTTGCTGCCTGCCTCAGTTTATCCTGTGGTGTCAAAGCTGGTCTTTGACATCCTTAACAGATTTTATACCAGGAGGTAGGGAGTATGGGGTTTTAAAAAGACAGATAATTTTTCTAAGAGAACTGATGCATCAAGGGCTATATTTCACCAGCATATATGGACAGCATTGATTGGGACCTCTCTAACACTTAATGTGTCAAGAATGGGCAGTGAGCCTAGACTGGTTGTTACCAGGTCACCTACTACATACGACAAACTCTCATTAATTTCTTAAGTGGCTCATCAGCCATCTTAGGCAATTTTTTTCTGCCTGGATCCACATATATTTTCTAATATTTACCTTTTCTCTTACACCATGTGTCTTAGTCAGGGTTTCTATTCCTGCACAAACATCATGACCAAGAAGCAAGTTGGGGAGGAAAAAGTTTATTCGGCTTACACTTCCATGCTGCTGTTCATCACCAAAGGAAGTCAGGACTGGAACTCAAGCAGGTCAGGGAGCAGGAGCTGATGCAGAGGCCATGGAGGGATGTTCTTTACTGGCTTGCCTCACCTGGCTTGCTCAGCCTGCTTTCTTATAGAACCAAGACTACCAGCACAGAGATGGTCCCACCCACAAGGGGCCTTTCCCCCTTGATCACTAATTGAGAAAATGCCTTACAATTGCATCTCATGGAGGCATTTCCTCAACTGAAGCTCCTTTCTCTGTGATAACTCCAGCTGTGTCAAGTTGACACAAAACTAGCCAGTACAATTGACCCCTTGTCAACTTGACACACAAAAACATCACTAGTAAGCCTCAACCCTTACAATCTTATTCATCCCCATTCTAAATAACTTTAAAAGTCCCACAGTCTTTACATATTCTTAAAATTTCAATCTCTTTAAAATATCCATCTCTTTTAAAATTCAAAGTCTTTTTACAATTAAAAGTCTCTTAACTGTGGGCTCCACTAAAACAGTTTCTTCCTTCAAGAGGGAAAATATCAGGGCACAGTCACAATCAAAAGCAAAAGTCAATCTCCAACTGTCCAATGTCTGGGATCCAACTCACGATCTTCTGGGCTCCTCCAAGGGCTTGGGTCACTTCTCCAGCCAGGCCCTTTGTAGCACACACATCATCCTCTAGGCTCCAGATGCCTGTACTCCACTGCTGCTGCTGCTCTTGGTGGTCATCTCATGGTACTGGCATCTCCAAAACACTGCATGACCCCTTCAGTCCTGGGCCATCAATTGCAAATGAGGCTGGACTTTCACCAATGGCCTTCCATGGCCTCTCACAGTGCCAAGCCTCAGCTGCTCTGCTCAACTCCTTCATGCCTTCAAAAACAGTACCACCTGGGTGACTCTTACACATTACCAAGTCCAGCCACAGCACAAGGTACAACTTTGGCTATATCTGGAACACAGCCACTGTGCTCTCAGAAAACACTTCCCAGAAGATGTCACCTCAATGATGCTGGTCTGTTCTTAATCACCGCTAATTTCTTAGCTCCAGCTAACCAGCATCAATAGTCCCAGTAATGCAAAGTTTTTGCTTTAGTAGTTCTGGTATCTTGTTAATCACAGCTGATTCTTCAGCCCCAGCTAACCAGAACTACAGAATCTTCACAATCAAAACAGCAATGGCCCTGAAAAGAGTCTTTAATTTTCCCTCTGAAATTTCACAAGCCAGGCCTCCATCTTCTGCACTGTTCTCAACATTATCTTCCAAGCTCCTACCACAACATCCCACAGAGCTCTTAACAACAAATGGATCTTCAAGACCAAAGTTCCAAAGTCCTTCCACAGACCTCCCCAAAACATGGTCAGGTTGTCACATGAATACCCCACTCCTGGTACCAATTTGTCTTAGTCAGGGTTTCTATTCCTGCACAAACATCATGACCAAGAAGCAAGTTGGGGAGGAAAAAGTTTATTCGGCTTACACTTCCATACTGCTGTTCATCACCAAGGAAGTCAGGACTGGAACTCAAGCAGGTCAGAAAGCAGGAGCCAATGCAGAGGCCATGGAGGGATGTTCTTTACTGGCTTGCCTCACCTGGCTTGCTCAGCCTGCTTTCTTATAGAACCAAGACTACCAGCACAGAGATGGTCCCACCCACAAGGGGCCTTTCCCCCTTGATCACTAATTGAGAAAATGCCTTACAATTGCATCTCATGGAGGCATTTCCTCAACTGAAGCTCCTTTCTCTGTGATAACTCCAGCTGTGTCAAGTTGACACAAAACTAGCCAGTACACCATGGATCTTGGAAACTGACCCAGAGATTGGTACACCATAATACCATAGGCAGATAGTTTATTTTCCTTCCTTAGGTGACTAGTGATTGCACAGGCTTGTAGTTACTGCCTCTGGTACATATTTCTTGATACCACAAGCCTCCCCCTTTGAGAAAATGTCATTAGTTGGGTATATATACGTCAGGAAAAGAGGCTTTCTGTGTATACAGAACAACCAGACTTTCAGTAGCTGGGAGGATTAAGTAGATGTGTTATGAATTTTCTCTTTTCTATGAACAAATACCTGACAGCAAGCAACAAAAAAAAGAAAGCAATCAATTCCACATCATGGAGTTCCAATATATGTCCATATAGACATGTTCCACATCTATGTGTTCCAATATAGAGGGACTATACTTAATATAGTCCTTCATGGTGGAGATGTCTGTGTGGCTAAAGAGGGATGTGTAGTTAAGATTATTCATCTCAGCTTAACAGGGATCAGAGTATTTTTATAATAGTCTATGTTACAGGTGCTATAAAATTTGACAGGCATGAAATAGTGATTGACATACTTCATAAGTTATCAGTATATGAGTATAAATCCTGAGCGCCAGAAATGTGCCACAGCTGAGGAGATGGCTCACTTGTTATTTACTAACACCCAGGTATCTTCGCCTTTCTTCCACTCCCAGTTTAATATCTGTCAAAGGTCTCATTCTTGCTATTTGCACTTCCTTTTCTTTTGTCAACACACTTTGTCATAGCCCTTTCTCGTTTTGGCTGACGATAATCTCTTTGTTACAATGAGAGACGACGATGTATGGTAAATGATAAAAACTCTTTCCTATTTGTACAAGTCACAGTCCAAGGCCCATGTCCTCACCCCCATGGGGATACATGACCAGACAAGATTAGTCATAAGATCCAATATAGTCCAGTCAATCAGCAATGTCCCATTTCTGAAGTGAGTCAGGAACCTTTGCTTGCAATATAAACAGAGGTCTGGTAGAATGGTTTTATATCATGTAAGGTAAATTGTTTAACCTTATATAATAATGCTAATAATGATCTCATATGAGAGAATAACATTATAAAATTCAAGTTGATATACTAGTCAATAGACAAAGTGTTACTTGGGGCTAGAAAATCAGAGATACAGCTCCTAAGGTGTAAACAATCTAGCTGGAGATGTCAGGCTGTATGTATACTTACTGTATACATCTTAAATAGTTGGGGAAAAAACACATGAAAGAAACCACTCTTTGCCCTGATCTGGGCAGCAATACACTTCCCTAGTATTAATTACCTCCCTAAACCTTTCTGCAGGTACCTGCCTAAAAGACCTGTGGCTTCAGGGTGTTTATGTACTCAGAGAATACATTCCATCTCATTTTACTATCTTCCAACGCATTCTTATAGTTTGTATTACAAACCTCAAAGATTCAGGCTCTTTTCATTTCCTTTAACAAGGACTGGGGCTCTCCTCAACTTGAGCTGTGGACTGTGAGACATATATACCCTTCAAGGGTTTAATTATAGACAAATAAATAAGACAACTTTAGAAATATTCACAAATAACAAAATACAGATGTTTATGCCCTGCTATGAACTCAGGTCTATAGCTTATAGTTTCTTACTTCTTTTAAGAACTGCTATACTTCTTTCCCCACAATTTTTCACAGCCACATATCTTACCCCCTTTCTTCAAGTATGTGGGCAAAATTTTGAGAAGAATTTCAGGAAGCTACACATGATCTTTTCATTATAATGTCCACTGAAAAACCTTCCTCTCTATACCTTTCTTCTTCAGTACATCATGACACTCTCAATAGCTGTGTCGCTAACCTAGAGCAGAAACCAAAGTTTCAAACAAGAGTCCTAATTTTAAATGTGTGTGGGCTCCTCTATAAGAAGCTGTGGGAATATGAGTTTCTCCTTTAACATAGCTATTCTTTTCAGATCTCTGATTGAAAACTGTTCTGACTTCCTGTTCCATGCCCTAAGTTACAGGTTAATACCCAGGTAGGGAGCATCTCCAGTACTGATTTTCTTTCAAGTCTAGTTATGGTTACCATACCAGGGCATATCTCTCCTTAGCATTCTTTCAACTGTAACATCTGATTCCAATAAATGATTCACATAATAGATTTCAGATAGGAAATCACAATGGCTTGAGAAGTATAGTGAAGTTCTACTTAGCCAACTAATGGCAAGTGTGTACTACCAACACACATTTCTGGATAGGGAAATGGCAATGCCTCTTTCCTACTTACTTGGTCTCATGGGATACATACCAGGAGACTCTGGGCCCCAGGGCAGGGTAGTGGTGGAGTCACAGAGTAGGACTCTGGAGATGGCTTTAAAGTCTGAGGGTCTCCTGGCTTTCTAGCTCTCTAATTGTACTGAAATGCTGAGGATAACACCTAAAAAGCCCTAAAAACTTTCTTGCTCTTTCTTATGGTAAAAGACTGCTGTTTTAGGCGATTCACACCTGTAGCCTAACAGCAGAGGATTAAGCAACACAGCCTTTGTTCTATCTCAGCCTGAACTGCTGGGCTCTAACTAGTCAGAGGTCACAGGAAGAGAAGACACATAGAAAAGTGATTATATAATTTATTACTAAGTTGTAAAAGTACCCTATAAAAGCTACCTAAGGGGAAATGTGAAAAGACCCTAAGTAGGGAAAAGGAAAAATTCTCTTAGTGAGGAAAAGGAAAAGATTCTAGCCTAAGTGGGGAAAGGCAACAACAACAAAAAAAAGTCTCATCTATTGATCTTTCTCATCTCTTTGTCCTCCATACTTGTACATCTTTCAGAACATATGGTCACAGGTTACAAAGTTCATGACAAATTCACACAGAAAATCAAATCACAAATTGAAATAGACGTTTACAACAGAGAAGCTTTACATGCATAATGCATATCGATCAGGAGTAATTAGCTAAACATCCACCACCTGTCTCAGCTGCACAGGTTCACTGAAGGTGTAAAACCCTAAATTATTAGTGAAGTTTTGTATAGATAAATGTAACTTCCTTCCAGCCTAGCCAGGCTGGCTCAGACCATCTGCCACTGGGGCAGAGCCACCTGCTGTGCTGCTTCTCATCCCTCTCCTTTGATGTGCCACTACCTGCTACCTGCCTGAGGCTGAACTCTTTCTCCAAGATCTTCCGGAGTTAACACTGAATGGTGATTTCCCTGCTAAAAGCCAATTCTGACAACTTCACAAGAACCTTGGCGTGACTAAGGATGGGCTTCCCTCTTTATAAAGTACAGATTATCATTAAACATTTGAGTCTTGATCAGAATACAGTCTTGACTCCATTTCTCTCTCTACCCACCTAGATTCTCTCCTTTCTTTCAGTTCCAAGATGCATCCCAGGCTCAAACCCAGACATGAGAGCCGTAGGCAGGCCCCAACAGATAAACACAGTCAATACTTTTTCTTCTGTCCTAACACCTCTAATAAATCATTAGTTCCCTTTTAATGACCTTTGGTTAATTGTTTTACAAACTCTTAGAATGTGCTCTGAGTAGGAGAAGGTCTGGTTACCATCTAAGAGCAATTAACTGGTGACCCTTGGGAGACTGACAGAGTTCTCATTGCAGCTTTGATTACCAGAAAAGGACTTACTAGCAGTACCATTAATTTAAAAAGTTTAATAATCACAGATATAATTTTAGGAATTCTTATAGGATCATCATTAAGACTTGAGTCTATGTAGCATTACTACAATATAGTACATATTCGTGGATGTGTGTGCTATTACTTAGTGATTGTTATATATGTACAATAATAACAGGAAAATCATATTAATAGCAGGAACCTTTCCTAAAATGAGTCCCTCACAGCCTTGCTTAATGAGGGCTCACCTGTCACAGATTATATTATATTCCGAGGCAGGCCACTTCAGGATGATCACCTGTTGGTTATTAGCTTGTCCCATTATGGCTCCTGACATCTTTTTCCTTCGAATAACATAAATGAAGCGTATATATCTCCCTTTGAGCAGCATATCCTAAGCGCTTGAAGATGACTGGAAGAAGAAACAGAAGCAGAATAACCAATCCTATAATAATTCCCAAAGTTATAAGAAAATTCCATAAAGAATTATTTTTAACAAAGTTTATGATTGAATTTGAAAAACAATTAGCCAATTCTGCTACTGAAGAACTCTTCAGTCTGGAGTGACTGATGGCACTGATCTGGGAATGTAAAGTATCCATATCAAGAGCAAGCTGTGAAATGTTCCACACACCATGAAGATGTGCTTGTATCTGTTCTGTTCCCAGAACATTTCTGACCTATAGTAGGGCAGACGGGTGATACAAATCCATTTAAAATTGGCATGACATGAGATAGTTAAATGGGTTTTTAAATTATGAACCTGAGTTCCTATGTAAAGGATGGCAAGCATTTTCTATCTGTCAAACCCCTATCAATTCTATCCTGAGTAAACAGTGCTAAAGAAGTATTTTTTGTCAAGGAATAAACATGATTAGCAGTATGTACCTGTTGGACTAGAGAGGCAGCAGAAGCTGCAACTGACCACAAGATAGAAATTAAGGTTGTAATGTCTAAGATAACTTCAGCTTAGGCAAATCTCTTAGGTCATCAAAGAGAATTAACAGTCTGTACCAAGGCAAACAAAACAAAAGCATTACATCAGGACTGAGAAAGTAATTGCTGACAAAGCATAAGGTAGCTAGGATACAATGAGAAAAAGCGTTAAGACACATGGTGAAGTTATATAATTGGTCAAATAGCATTCTGGTAGGAAATGATACGTATAGATTTATATTTAACAATTTTATATCCCCTTTATCTGTGGGTATAGCGTTTATAGTCCAATCAGATGCAACCAGGACACACATCTTTGGTGTCTTCTTTTTATTTTTTATTTTTTGGGGTTTTTTTTGAGACAGTGTTTCTCTGTATAGCTCTGGCTGTCTGGAACTCACTTTGTAGAACAGGCTAGCCTTGAACTCAGAAATCGGCCTGCCTCTACCTTCCATGTTCTGGGATTAAAAGTGTGCAACACCACTGCCCAGCCTTCAGTGTCTTCTTTTGCTGGGGTCTCTGGCATGGTGGAGAGTCTGCAAATGATGATAGATTTCAGATAGGAAAATTTTAGTTCAACCTCTGAAGTAGGCTTGAAGGAAATGCTCTGAAGTAGACTTGAAGGAAGGGGCAAGTGTAGAAGTCTCTGTCCATGGAGAAGGACTGGCACAGTCAGCTGGTCAGGCAATCTACAGGTTCCTGTAAATATATAAACAGAGCTTCTCCGGGAAAAACATCCAATCTTTTTATTATTCAGTTAGTATGTCTTTATTTTCTTGAGGTTAGGAAATTTGAAAATATATACTTATTTATTCTATAAAGTGTCATAAGGAGATGATAAATTATAATTTTACTTTGTAATTTAGATGTCTATATCTTTTAAGTTCTGATGAGCTCACTGTACAATAGTATGACCTTGTGAATTATAGGGGATGTCAGTGAGAAACTAAGAGTCAGTCAAACACCAATTTTTAAGGGCTTTTTAAGTTTAGGCAAGGGCATTGCCTGATTTTTAAGCCCTTGGTATTATAAACTATTGAAACAAATACTGTATCATATCTTTGATACAGTAAAAGTTTTCCCAAGTTAGTAAAAGACATAAATAGCAATGAGAATTAAGTGTACATACCTACAGGAGTAAAGGCTACATTGGACACGCAAACTTTATATGCCCCAGTACAGGGGAACGCCAGGGCCAAAAAGTGGGAATGGGTGGGTAGGGGAGTGGGGTGGGGGGGTATGGGGGACTTTTGGGATAGCATTGGAAATGTATTTGAGGAAAATACGTAATAAAAAAATATTAAAAAAAAAAGAGGAGTAAAGGCTAACTTTCCAAAAGACAGGACATATGTAACTTTTGTCTGCTTTAAATCACAATGATATAGGCTCATCAGGGGTTAATTTTCAAGCTTAGCTGACAGCTCTGCAGGAATGCAGGAGCAATTTCTCTGAGCTCAATGGTGATTTGTAATGTAAGATCATGCTAAGGTACCTTCTCAGGAAAAGCAACAAGCTTTTGTTAAGAAATTAAATTAATCCTTAACTCCTCTTATAGGACCAGGAAGCATAGAATGAACTTGAACGTGTCCAATAGAGAGAAGGTAATTTCTAAATAGAAGCAAGACTTGTAATTCTGAAAGTCGGGGCTAAAATTGTAAAATAGCTGTAAAACAGTTACACGTTTTTTAAAAGGGGGATTGTCCTTCATATTTAAAGGAAAAATGGCTATTGTCATTAGCACAACAATCTTTGGTTGTACAAAGATTTCTGGTGTAAGGAAAATTTCTTTTAAGATCTTAAAAGTTGTAGAGGCAGTGGTGGCACATGCCTTTAATCCCAGCACTTGGGAAGCAGAGGCAGGCAGATTTCTGAGTTCAAGGCTAGCCTGGTCTACAGAGTGAGTTCCAGGACAGCCAGTGCTATACAGAGAAAGCCTGTCTTGAAACTGCCAGCCTCCTCAAAAAAAAAAAAAAATTTATTTTTTTAATTTTTTTATTGGATATTTTCTTCATTTGCATTTCAAATGCTATCCTGAAAGTCCCCTATACCCTCCCCGCTCCCTGCTCCCCTACCTACCCACTCCCTCCTCTTGGCCCTGGCCTTCCCCTGTACTGGGGCATATAAAGTTTGCAAGACCAAGGGGCCTCTCTTCCCAGTGATGGCCGACCAGGCCATCTTCTGCTACATATACATGAGCTCTGGGGGTACTGGTTAGTTCATATTGTTGTTCTTCCTATAGGGTTGCAGATCCCTTCAGATCCTTGGGTACTTTCTCTAGCTCCTCCATTGGGAGCTATCCAATTAATTCTATCCAATTAAAGAGAGAGAGAGAGAGAGAGAGAGAGAGAGAGAGAGAGAGATCTTAAAAGTTACTGTTCTACTACTTAAAAGAGGAACACATCTGTTTGAGCAGAAGTCTTGAGTAAATATTTTGTGGAAGAGGTACAGTCCTGTGCTACCTGCAGCTGTTGGAGAGTCTTTCTTTGATAAATGGCTTGGCCACCTGAGGCTGTTGAATTACCTCTATTGTTTGAGGGGCCAGAGGTAGGTCCCTCACAGTTTCCCTGGTTTGATAAAATTTCTGTATTATTAAGGATTATAGTAGCACCAGATAAGGCAGTACCATTTTTATGAAAGTTAGTTTGGCATTCCTTATGCCAGTGGTAGTCTTTCAGACAACTATGACACCCCGTTGGATTTTTGCTTTGAGTGGGGCCAGGAACGTTAAAATTTATGGCACCTCCTGCTTTACCAGGACATTGTTTGCTGATAAGTCCAGGCTTCTTATTTGAATAACTTTTGTGAGCCAAGTCTGATTTATTAAATGTTTTCTGTCCTTGATTAGTACGATTTTGGATAGTGCCCTAACCTTGTGAGGTTGTTGTAATGGGTACACTTTGAAAATATGAAGTAGCAACCTCAATGCTTTAAATAAATTTCCAGATGTTTTTAATTGTCTTTAGAAGAGATAGAAAAGTGGGTGCAGCATTCTCAAAGGCCAGTTGTTTTAAAACAATATCTTTTGCTTCAGAGCTAAGAACTATGATATTCTCTACTGCCTCCATTGAGAGAGCAACCTTTGTCAGAGAATCAACCATACAGTTACCCTCATGAGTAGGACCAGGAAGCATTGTATAAACTTGAACATGTCCTACCAAAAAAAGGACACTCTCTAGATTGAGTTAACACCTGTAGTTTTGAAAGTAGAGCGAAGATTGTGGAGTGGCTAGATGGCAGTGGAGCTGTCTCGATATACGGAAATAATCTGACAATATACTGAGAGTCTGTATATAAGTTAAAGGACTTGTTTTTAAGTATTTTAAAGGCAATGATTGTTGTTTTTAATTGCACTTGCTCAGCAGAAGTTTCTTGCCTAGGGAAAGATTCTTTGTTGCTATCAATAATCAAAGCAGCCTGCCCTGAACCTGAGCCTTCAGTAAACACCATTGCTGCTTGGGGGAGGCATGGAGGTTGACTCAGTTCTGAGAGGAAAGATGACTTGATGTCCTATAATGAAATATAATAAGGGGTGATTAGGCAAGTGATTAGAATAGGTCCCTGTATATCCTAATTGTGCAATCTGCCATTGCTCAGATTCATAAGACAAAATGTTATGTTGGTCTGCAGTATAAGGAGTAACCATATCTCTCTTTACCCCTTTTCTCCCTTTACCTAATAATGTGGCTACCAGGGAGGAATAAGCAATGACTATTCCTTTTTGTGCCACTGGCAAATATAACCATTCTAATATACCCTACTGCCATAAACGAGGATTGGCATAGCCGTTGGTCCTGAAAAGGAAACAAAAGGGCAAACCCACAAAGGAGCACCAGTGACCAGATCTTTCCACATTATGATATATGGAATCTGGTCGGTGTGCCTCTTAGAGCCAGAGCCAAAAATGTGCCTCTTGACAGCCAATATAAGAGGCAGTGAGAATGAACAATCAGGAGGCTATCCAATATGAAAGGTAGGCCACTCTGAGAAGCAAAAAGTAATCTATTTATTTTTCTTTACATCTACTGAAAGATTGTGAGCTCTAGTCTCAACCTCCTTCCAGTGTTGTAAGTAAAGCTAAGAGGGGTGGAAGGTCCATGTCCCAATCTGTCCAAAAATAACGTCAGTCCTAGTCCACACACAAAAAGAGAAATGAAAAATAAAATACCAGTGTGCTCCTGCCATGAGTACCACAGAAGACACACTGAATAACTTGGTAGTGGTCTCTTTGCCACTAACCCCAGATGAAGTCGAACTCTCTTGGATCCGACTTCCCACTGAGAGTCTGGAGCATCCTCCAGGACTCTCCTTGCCACGGCCTTATGGCAAGTCTCCCAACCACTTCTGGCAACTCCTGACAGACAACTCCTTCATGGAGTCTTCAGAACCAAAACCAAGCTGATCAGCAGCTGATTAGAGTCAGAGAAAGTAGAGAGGCACACACAAGACAAACATGGTAACTGCTCAAGCGGTCCTCTGATCTCCAGTCACTGGTCCTGGAGAAGGACAGCCCTTTTCTCTTCCTGTCTCCCAGCCATCTGAATAGTCTCCATACTCTGACTTAAAACATTTATTAATATTCTCCGCTCTACTCCTTAGCACTGTTCTCATTCTGTTGTATAAAATCTTTTAAATCCTTTCCCAAGCCTCCTGGGTTTTTCCCCAGGGCACTGTTTTCTGTGTTGTTGTTGTTGTTTTGTGAAGACATAGCAAATGAAGATACAAATGAAACTTAAGATAGTAGTAATGATATCTTGCAAAATGCACATTTTCCTTTAAATCCACCCTTTGCAAATATTCAAAATAACATCACATACAATCCAAGAGCAGTTTGCCATCTTTTGCTGTCTTTTATTTTCTTCTCTAGAAAACTGCCTATATACTATTAGTTGGAGAAATTAACTGGTTCAGAAAGAAGTATAGTCAGATGGAGAGGAGAGGTCCCTCTAGCCCCACCCAAAGCAACCCATAAGAACTGGTGGCTCCTCTGGGAGGCAACTTGGATATAGTGCGGAGAAAGGAGCACTGTGACTTAGAGCTAGACCCTGAAATCCACCTTAGAAGGGCTATGCCACCTCCAAAGTATAAATGCTTCAGGGGTCAAATTCCTATTTATTTAGTCCAGTCTGGAAAGGAGTACTGGAATGATATATACGGTTGAAGTGGGGAGGTGTGGCCATATTTTATCAGGGAAATTGACAAAATGAGAATTTTAAAACTAAACTTTCCATCTGACTTTTTTTTCCAAATGCCCTTGAAAGAAAGAAAGACAGAAAGACAGAAAGACAGAAAGAGAAGAAGCAGCAATACAGTTTCTGTGGGGATCACAAATAGCAGTATTAGGAAATCCAATTATAAAAATAAACTGCATCTAGTCTGGGGCAGATATACTTATTTTTTGGTAACATACATTAAGTGGCACAATTACACAGTAACTATAAGGTAAGTAACAAAAGACTACAGAACTGTGTAACTCTGCTACAGCTGCAGTGGTCTTGGGCATTTCTGGCTGAGCAAGTTTTCAAAAACTGGATGCCCACCCCAGAGCTCTGCTGGTGGAGACTGTTCAGAAGTAAAGTAAAGTAAAGTAAAGTAAAGTAAAGTAAAGTAAAGTAAAGTAAAGTAAAGTAAAGTAAAGTAAAGTAAAGTAAAGAGTAAAGTAAAGTAAAGTAAAGTAAAGTAAAGTAAAGTAAAGTAAAGTAAAGTAAAGTAAAGTAGTGACTCACCAGAGTTCTTGCAGCTGACAGAAAATAGGCAGAATATGTTGAGTATAAAGCAGTTACAGCCCAGTTCACAAAACTTACCAACTGTTTCTCTTTCTAGAAAGAAGCAAGAAGTTAAGAAATTCTTTGAACACATGAACCTCAAGAAGAAGGAAGACCAAAGTGTGGACACTTTGATCCTTCTTAGAAGGGGGAACAAAATACCCATGAAAGGAGTTACAAAGACAAAATTTGGAGCAGAGACTGAAGGAATGACCATCCAGAGATTGCATCACCTAGGGATCCATTCCACAAACAACCACCAAACCCAGACACTAGGCAGATGCCAACAAGTGCTTTCTGTCATTAGCCAGATATAGCTGTCTCCTGAGAGGCTCTGCCAGTGCCTGACAAATACAGAGGCAGATGCTCACAGGCATCCATTGGACAGAACACAGGGTCTCCAGTGAAGGAGCTAGAGAAAGTACCCAAAAGCTGAAGGGGTTTCTGTCCCATAGGAAGAACAATATGAACTAACGAGTAACCCAAGAGTTCCCAGGGACTAAACCAAGAACCAAAGAGTACTCATGGTGGGACTCATGGCTCCAGTTGCATATGTAGCAGAGGATGGCCTAGACGGTCATCAATGGGAGGACCTGTGAAGATTCTATGCCCCAGTATAGGGGAATGCCAGGGCCAGGAAGTGGGAGTGGGTGGTTGGGTGAGCAGGGTGGGGGATGGGGAATGGGATAGGGTGGATTTCAGAAGGAAAATGAGGAAAGGGGATAAAATTTGAAATGTAAATAAGGAAAATATCTAATAAAACAGAAAACTTAAAAAAAAAAAAAGAAAGGAAATTTTTTCAATTAGCGTCTAATGTTAGGTGGAGTACAGAGAGGGCAGTTAAAGCAGTGTCAGAAGGACCCTGTCTAGTCAGACAGGTTGGACATCATTAATAATCATGCTTGGCCTGTAAATACTGGTAGCCAGATGACTTCTGATTTGCAATCTTAGGTAAATTATAGATAAATGAAAAGACCAGTAAGCAGACACCAAGATTAATAACCAGCACTTGCAATTAACTGCAAGAAGCTGTGCTTCCAAGGATTCAGACGATGAGGCACCCAGACTTATTCTTCTCACGTCTAGCTTGCAGAGGAGCTCTCCTGGCTATCTGCAAAACCTCTCTCCCTCCATCACTGGGTGTTCTTGTTGAACACACCATGTACCCGAAAGTGCCAATCCTGCTTGCCATATCTCTGCCTTTGTTAGGTTTTACCAGCTCCTGCTTCAATTTGACTAACTCCTGTCTTGTGTGTTCTTCATTCCAAAGATCCTTCCTGTTCGCAACTAGGATGATGGTAACATTTGGACAGAAATGCTTGACTTCTGGAGTCCATTTTTCTGGGATGTTTTCTAAAGTATCAGTGCTGTCAATGGAAAAACACATCAGTATAACATCAGTGTCTGCATAGGAGAGAGGCCTCAGGCAGTCATAATCTCCCTGTCCAGCTGTGTCCCATAAAGCCAACTCTACCTGCTTTCCATCCACTTCAATATCTGCCACGTAGTTTTCATACACTGTGGGTACATAAACTTCTGGAAACTGGTCCTTGCTGAGGACTATGAGCAAGCATGTCTTATTCCACAAGCTCCATCACCAACAATAGTCGTCCAGATGGCAGCCATCACTTATGAAGGTGCTGAAAACACACAGCTTCTGGGATGCAGTTGTACAAACTACCTGGAATGTCTCAGATGCAAGGCTCAAGGCGACTACTCTGAGTCCAGCCTCTTTGAGCTGAGGACGCCTGTCCTAGAGTCCGGGATTCTGCCAGTCAGCCAGTCCACAGGTAAGCTAGTCCGCCGGTCCGCCACGGGTCAGCGAGTCCACCAGTTCTCGATTCCGCCAGTTCTCCAGTCCACAAGTACTGAGACAAGGACTAGCACCTCTTTGGCAGACAGATGACTAAAGAGAGAATCGCTGTTGGGGTAGCGGGGTGAGAGCACGAGTGGTCGTCCTTTTATTTTTTATCATTATTTTCATTTCAAGTGTTAACCCCTTTCCCGGTTTCCCTTCTGGAAGCCCCTATCCCATCTTCCCTCCCCCTGCTTCTGTGAGGGTGTTCTTCCACCCACTTACCCACTCCCTCCTTCCTGCCCTATCAATGTGGAATTCTTATTCTTGGACCTGGAGCTTCTTGTTCCTTTGTCTGCCTCCCTCTGGTGTTTGATTGAGGACATTGCAGTCCTTTCCGATTCTTTTTATGCTAAGCCAGAGGCTGACTGTTGAAAGACCCTTGGCTTCTGTACATCTGAGCTTTAGCGTGTCTTTTGTCTGGGCTGCTGCCTGCAGCTTGTGTACCACCGATCTCAGGCAGCCTACAAGAAAAGAAGTAGTCGGGAGAAGGGGTCTGGCTGCACAGTGTCCTACACAAACTTGGGGATAAGGAAAATGAGCAAGAGAAGCCTGAAGCCTGACTAGGGGCAGAGATGCCCAGATCAGACCCCTATGCCTGTGAGAAGGATTGGAAATTTAGCTGCATATTTTACAGCTGTTGATCCTCAGCTGTGAAGGCTGCATCTCAGGCAGCCGGCCCCAGTGTCCCTGGTCTTTCTCTCAGCCCCAGGCAACCCCAGACTGTGTTTGTGGCATTGGCACCACCTCATGTCTTGGTCCTGCCTCCTATTGGAGCATAGGCAGTGGGGAGGGAGCCTCACAGTTATCTCTCTGTACACCTCTTAGACCCACTCCACACTTTATTTCCACCGTCTGCAGCTTTAGAGCACAACCCTAGTTGTTTATATTCAGGAGTGTGGGAGGCTTTTATCTCAGGTTAGCTCAGTTCTAAGCCAGACATTTAGTGTGCCAATTTGTTACAGACCTTTGTCATCCTACTAAGATTGCATACAAGACACACAATCTAGATACTTTCATTGTAAACCATATGCTTAGACTGAGCAGATCTAGGACTATACTAGCTTATTCCACTGCTCTATTTATTTGCTGTTTTTATTTGCTGTTTCTCCTGACCACGTGTTTCTGTTCCATGGGGGCTTCCCCCTACTCTGTCTTCTTCTTCTTCTTCTCTTCCATATCTCTCTCTATCTGCAAGCCTCTTTGGAGCCTCCAATCCCTCCTTTCCATTCCACTGCCCAAGCATAGGCTCTATCTAGTGTTCCGTTGTCCAGTTAAAATGGGGAGAAATGGTAACACTTGAGTACTAGATGGTCTGCTCTTGGGGTGGGGGTGAGGGAACTACCTCTTATAGAATCAGTAGAGGTGTTAGAATACAAGTAGAATCAGGCCAACCCACTACAGCCAACACTTAATAAACAGGACCTCATCGAACAGAAAAGCTTCAATAAGTCTAAGGACACCTTTAATAGGACAAAATTACATGCTACAGATTGGGAAACTATCTTCACTAACGCTATATCTGACAGAGCCAATATCCAATTGTATAAAGAACTCAGGAAGTTAGGTACCAACTAATCAAATAACCCAATTTAAAAATGGGTACAGAGCTAAACAGAGAAATCCCAAGTGGTGAGCAATCTCGAATGGACGAGAAGCACTTAAAGAAATGTTCAGTGACCTTAGTCATCAGGGGAATGCAAATCAAAACTACCCAGATTCCCCCTTACGCTCATCAGAATGGCTAACATCAAAAACTCAGTGTGTCAGGGTCCGAATATCACTGAAAGAAGACCCCAAACTCAGATGGTATGCAAAGACAGAGTGTTTCCTGCAGAAACAACCAGCAGGCAGGAGTCAACCATCTTTTATATGGCAACTCTAGATGCAGGCCTTCTTAAATGGGTTAGTGGAATTTTGTAGAAGGACTAGGTAAACTAACATTTCACTGGTGGGTGTTACAGGAGTCACACGGGATGGCTTCTGACTGGCTTGTGCCAGGTGAATCCAGTGGTCTGCATTCAAATGTCATGAACATTTAGACCACTGAATGAGATAGCGCTGCCAAGCAGAGATGGCCCATGCTTGAGATAAGATATTTTTCAATTCTGGTGGTTATGCCCAGGCTGTCCTTTGGGAGGAGGTTTTATGAACTTCTTCCTGGATTTTATCACCTGTTCCTGGAGCTGGTGCCTTGTGATCTCCTTTTTGAAACAGGACTGGTCCTTAAATGGAGGCAGATAGGGTTTATATCAGCCTTTCAAAGCAACAGCACAGGCTGTGTTTGTAGGGTAAGGAAAACACACCTACACTGCTGGTGAGAGTACCAACTTGTACAACCTCTGTGGAAATAAAGTTGCCACTTCCTCAAAATATTGGGAATAATTCTCTCCTGGGCATATACCCAAAAGTTGTTCCACCATTCCAAAAGGACACGTACTCTACTATGATCATAGCAGCTTTATTCATAATAACCAGAAACTGAAAACAACCTAGATAACCTTCAACTGAGGAACACATGAAGAAAACGTGGCTCATTGACACAATTGAAGGCTACTCAGCTATTAAAAACAAGGAAATCAGGGGTTTCACAGGCACAGAAGATATCATCCTGAGTGAGGTAACCCCCAGACTCAATAGCACAGGCATGTTATATAACTAAAAAATAAGTATATATTAGCAATAAAGTATAGGATAACTACATTATAATCAACTATCCCAAAGAAGCCAAGTAACAAGGTGAGCCCAAGTAAGGATGTTTGAATCTTCCTCAGGAGAAGAAACAAGAGAGATATAGGAGGCAGAGGAACTGAGGGAACTGGTCAGGAGAGGGGCTGGGGACAGGAGTGTAGGAGGTCAGGGGTAGATCAGACATAATGAGATTAGGGGAGAGAGAAGACAAATCTGTGCCCTCTCTCTCTCTCTCTCTCTCTCTCTCTCTCTCTCTCTCTCCCTCCCTCTCTCTCTCTCTCTCTCTCTCTCTCTCTCTCTCTCTTTGTGTGTGTGTGTGTGTGTGTGTCTGTAGGTGTGTGTGTCTGTGTGTCTGTGGGTGTCTCTGTGTGTATGTGTGTGTCTGTGTATGGAGGGAGTGAGCAACCTTGAGGATATAGGAATGACCTGGGATGGGTGGAGACCCCAGGGAGTCTATGGGGGCAACTAGCTGAGACTCCTAGCAGTGGGGAATATGGACCCAGAAGTGGACACTAGAGGCAGTAGAGGGAAAAGGACAATTTCCCACACACAAAAGCTTGGACCCCAAATTCCTCCCAACGACAACAAGTGTAGAAACAAATACATAGAGACTTAGGGAATTGCCAAAGAATGACTGGCCCAACTTGAAATCTATCCTATGAACAAGAACCAATCCCTGAGTAGTAATGATTATCTGTTACATTTGCAGATAGGAACCTAGCAAAACTCTCCCCTGGAGGTTAATCCTAAGGGCTCACTGGAACAGATGTAGGGGACCCATAGCCAAACATTAGATGGAGTTTGGGAAGTGTGGAAAAATTGGTGGAAGGGCTGAGGGACCCTTAGAGGGCAGGGACCCCAACAGGAAGACCAACAGAGTCAATTCATGTAGACCCTGGGCTTGGGGTGTTGGTTCCCAATGCCAAACAAACAAACAAACAACAAAATAAACAAACAAAACCAAAAGGCAAACAAAAAAACAATAGGTGAGCATGGCCTGGACATAGAATGCCTGCATACTTAGCAAATGAGCAGTCAAGGCTTCATGCAGGTCTCCCAACAACTGGAGCAGGGGCTGTCTTTCAGTCTGCTAGATGCGCATCTGTGGTTCCTGTTCCCCTAAATGGTGTGAGTTGTCTGGCTTAAGAAGGAGAAGATGTGCCTAGTCCTACAGAGACTTGATCTGATTCAGGTGGGAGGGTACTCTGGGGAGCACCCAGAGGTCGGTTTTTCCTTGGGAAAGGAGAAGGGGAGGGGAAATGGGCAGAAAATCTCATGAGGGGCACTCGAGGAGCAGGGAAGCTGATATTGCACTATAAAGTGAATGAATGGATAAATAAATTAATTAACAACAACAACAACAATAATAAAAAGGAATGTAAGTTGGTGCATGTTCTGGATTGCCCTGGTGCTGTTGGTATTTTGTTGCTAATTCTGTTTCCTCAAGATAGGTTGCCCCAAGGAAGAGTGGATAACACACTCAGGTGACTTCATATGAAGTTTCTCCCCATTTTAACTGGTCAAATAAAAGCTAGAGCCTGTGGAAGGGAAACGTGGGGCTGGAGGTTTTGGAGAAGGAGAAGAAAGGAAGGAGGAGAGGGGATGAAGAGACAGAGCAGTCAGAGGAAGACTGAGAAAGATCAGCAGAACCACATGGCCTAGAGAAGCTACAAGTAGCAAGAGATCTCATAGCTGGGAAATAGAGTAGTGGTAAATCTGTTTAACTTAGCTGTGCAGCTTATATGTATTATAACTGAGATGTGTGTTCTTCACATGGCCTGATTTGGGTTGGAGATTTATTTACTGCAACAAGTAGGTGCCCAACATCTCGATTAGAACAAAACTAAGAGTTGGGCAGTGGCGGTGCATGCCTTTAATCTCAGCAATTGGGAGGCAGAGGCAGGCAGATTTCTGCATTTGAGGCCAGCCTGGTCTACAGAGTGAGTCCCAGGACAGCCAAAGCTACACAGAGCAACCCTGTCTAGAAAAAGAAAAACCAGGTATCTGTCTAGGAAACTGTCCATTTCATCTAGGTTTTCCAGTTTTGTTGAGTATAGCCTTTTGTAGTAGGGTCTGATGATGTTTTGGATTTCCTCAGGTTCAGTTGTTATGTCTCCTTTTCCTTTTTTGATTTTGTAAATTAGGATACTGTCCCTGTGCCCTCCAGTTCGTCTGGCTAAAGGTTTATCTATCTTGTTGATTTTTCTCAAAGAACCAGCTCCTGATTTCGTTGATTATTTGAATAGTTCTTTTTGTTTCCACTTGGTTGGTTTCAGCCCTAAGATTGATTATTTCCAGTCTTCTACTCTTCTTGGGTAAATTTGCTTCCTTTCATTCTAGAGCTTCTAGGTGTGCTGTGTATGCTCAGGCTGCTAGTGTATGCTCTCTCTAGTTTCTTTTTGGAGGCACTCAGGGCTATGAGTTTTCCTCTTAGGACTGCCTTCATTGTGTCCCATAAGTTTGGGTATGTTGTGGCTTCATTTTCATTAAACTCTAAAAAGTCTTTAATATCTTTTTTTATTTCTTCCTTGACCAAGGTATCATTGAGTAGAGTGTTGTTCAGTTTCCACGTAAATGTTGCCTTTCTATTATTTATGCTGTTATTGAAGATCAGCCTTAGTTCATGGTGATCTGATAGGATGCATGGGATAATTTTAATAATTTTGTATCTGTTGAGGCCTGTTTTGTGATCGATTATATGGTCAATTTTGGCGGAGGTACCATGAGGTACTAAGAAGAAAGTATATCCTTTTGTTTTAGGATAAAATGTTTTGTAGATATCTGCTAAATCCATTTGGTTCATAACTTCTGTTAGTTTCCCATGTGTAACTGTTTAGTTTCTGTTTCCAGGATCTCTCCATTGGTGAGAGTGGGGTGTTGAAGTCTCCCACTATTATTGTGTGAGGTGCAGATGATATGATAGTATATATAAGTGACCCCCAAAATTCTATCAGAGAACTCCTAAACCTGATAAACAGCTTCAGTGCAGTAGCTGGATATGAAATTAACTCAAACATATCACTGGCCTTTCTCTACACAAAGGATTGTCAGGATGAGAGAGAAATTAGGGAAACAAGACCCTTCACTATAGTCACAAATAACATAAAATACCTTGGTGTGAGTCTAACTAAGGAAGTGAAAGATCTGTATGATAAGAACTTCAAGTCTCTGAAGAAAGAAATTGAAGAAGATCTCAGAAGATGGAAAGATCTCCAGTACTCATGGTTTGGCAGGACTAATATAGTCAAAATGGCTATCCTGCCAAAAGCAATCTACAGATTCAATGCAATCCCCATCAAAATTCCAACTCAATTCTTCATACAGTTAGAAAGGGCAATTTGCAAATTCATCTGGAATAACAAAAAACCTAAGATTGCAAAAACTATTCTCAACAATAAAAAAACCTCTGGTGGAATCACCATGCCTAACATTAAGCTGTACTACAGAGCAATTGTGATAACAACTGCATGGAACTGGTACAGCGCGAGACAAGTAGATCAATGGAATAGAATTCAAGACCCAGAAATGAACTCACACACCTATGGTCACTTGATCTTTGACAAGGGAGCTAAAACCATGCAGTGGAAAAAAAAATGACAGCATTTTCAACAAATGGTGCTGGTACAACAGGCAGTTATCACGTAGACAAATGCGAATTGATCCATTCTTATCTCTTTGTACAAAGCTGAAGTCTAAGTGGATCAAAGAACTCCACATAAAACCAGAGACACTCAAATTTATAGAGGAGAAAGTGGGGGAAAGTCTTGAAGATATGGCCACAGGGGAAACATTACTGAACAGAACATCAATGGCTTGTGTTGTAAGATCAAGAATCAACAAATGGGACCTCATAAAATTGCAAAGCTTCTGTAATGCAAAACATACTGTCAATAAGACAAAAGGGCCATCAACAGATTGGGAAAGGATTTTTACCAATTTTTATCAGATTTTACCTAAATCTGATAGGGAACTAATATCCAATATATACAAAGAGCTCAAGAAGCTGGACTCCAGAAATTTGAATAACCCCATTGAAATATGGGGTACATAGCTAAACAAAGAATTCTCAACTGAGGAATACCAAAGGGCTGAGAAGCACCTGAAACATCCTTAATCTTCAGGGAAATGCAAATCAAAACAACCCTGAGATACCACCACCTCAGTCAAAATGGCTAAGATCAAAAATTCAGGTGAGAGCAGGTGCTGGCAAGGATGTGGAGAAAGAGGAAAACTCCTCCATTGCTGGTGGGATTGCAAGCTTGTACAACCACTCTGGAAATCATTCTGGCGGTTCCTCAGAAAATTGGACATAGTACTACTGGAAGATTCAGCCATACTGCTACTGGGCATATACCCAGAAGATGTTACAACTGGTAATAAAGACACATGTTCATATTTATAATAGCCATAAACTGGAAAGAACCCAGATGTCCCTCAACAGAGGAATGGATACAGAAAATGTGGTACTCCATTTACACAATGGAGTACTACTCAGCTGTTACAAAAAATGAATTTATGAAATTCTTAGGCAAATGGGTGTATATGGAAGATATCATCCCAAGTGAGTTAACCCAAATACAAAAGAACTCACTTGATATGCACTCACTGATAAGTGGATATTAGCCCAGAAACTTAGAATACCCAAGATGGAATGTGCAAAATACAAGATAGTCAAGAGGAAGGAAGATGAACACATGGATAGCTCATCCCTCTTTAGAACAGGGAACAAAATACCAATGGAAGTAGCTACAGAGACAATGTTTGGAGCTATGACGAAAGGATGGACTGCCCCACCTGGGATCCATCCCATAATCAGTGACCAATGCAGACACTATGGCATATGCCAGCAATGAGCTCTTGTAGGGGTCTGCAACCCTCTAGGTTGAACAACAAAGTCCAATTGGGCCAAAGACCTCATAAAAAAACTGGATACACTTTGTCTGATAGAAGAGAAAGCAGGGAAGAGCCTTGAACACATTGGTACATGAAACAACTTTCTGAACAGAACACCAACAGCTCAGGCATGAAGATCAACAATTGATAAATGAGACTGAAAAGCTCATGAAACTGAAAAGCTTCTATAAGGAAAAGGACACCACTGATAGGACAAAACTACAGCCTACAGATTGGGAAAGAATCTTCACCAACCTTACATCTGACAGAGGGGTCATATATAATACATAAAGAATTCAAGAATTAGATACCAACAAATAAAATAACCCAATTACATTATGAGGTATAGAGCTAAACAGAGAATTCACCACAGGGGAATCTTGAATGACCAAGAAGCACTTAAAGAAGTGTTCAAAGTCGATAGTCATCAGGGACATACAAATCAAAGCTACTCTTGGATTTCACCTTACACCCATTACAATTGCTAACATGAAATACTCAAGGGAACAGCACATGATGTTGAGGATGTGGAGCAAGGGGAAAACTCTCTCATTCTTGCTGCAAATGCAAAGAGGTGTAAACACTCTAGAAATCAATTTGATCATTTCTCAGAAAATCTGAAATTCTACCTCACATCCCAGCTATACCACTGCAGGGAATACATATACCCAAAAGATCCCCCACCATACCACAAGAGTCTACCTGCTCCAATATGATTATAGCAGTTTTATTCAAAGTAGACAGAAACTGGAAATAACTTAGATGTCCTCAAATGGACAATGTACACACACACACACACACACACACACACACACACACACACACACACACACACACAGGCACATAGGCATGTACCCATGGGAGGGAGTTCATGTATCCCTGTGTGTGTACATGCATGGTATTTACTTACAATAAAGTACAGAATATTCATGTTATAATCCACAGGCACATAGAAGCTAAATAATAGGAAGGGCATAAGGGAAGATTTTTGAATTTTAGACAGAAGTGGAGATAAATTGTCATTATAGGCGAATTACTGGTAGGAAGGTTCTGGAAAAAGGTGTAGAGGGAATGGGGAAGAGAACAGAGAGGGTGATCAGATGTAGGGAGAGCTTGGAAGAGAGGACCAGGAGAGTGAGTGGAAATTGGAGCAGCATGGGTGGACTTTTCATCCCAGAGATCACAAGTCCTCTTAGAGTCCAAAATGTACCCGGACAGAATTTTAATGATCAGTCCCAATTCCTGCACTCCTCAGGGTCAGGAGTGAGCAAGGCACCCCCGCTACGGCAGGGAGAATCTCATGTATGTCTTTCATGACCTTTGCAAACAAGCAAATCTTAACTTTTGCTATGAGAGTTTAGTATAAACACATTGTTACAAACACTAGGTTTTTGGTTGTGTTTTGTTTTGTTTGTTTTGTTTTGTTTTACCTCATTGTCATCCACCAGTTTGGGAGAGCTTCTTTTTCAGGTCAAGTCCACCAGGTTCTCAGGAGGACTTGGTGGTCCCTTAGTTTGAAGAACAGTCTGAGCAGTAGGAACCTAAGTCTCACTTTACTGAGAAATACAAATACAAATCCCAAGACTTTGGAAAAATGGCTGCAAGCTGAACAATAAGGAAAAGGGAGGTCCTGTCACTTTTAACCCAGAGTAAAATCAGTAGTGAAGGCAGAAATGGTGGATTCAGCTTCTAATACCAGTGTCCTAAGCCCAGTGCTTGTTTGGATAAATGTGCAGTATAATCTGGACACCACTGGGAAAAGATGGTCTCATGGTACAAGTTAAGAACATAGATCCTCAAAGCAGTAAACAAAAGGGATCCAAAACACATACTCCCTGGGGAGCATGGACAAGCAACATTTTGGGAGAAATGGAGCAAAATAAACATAAGCAAACCTTCATAGTAACAACATACACAAATACACACACACACACACACACACACACACACACACAGCCTCACAACACAGGTATACATGTTTACCTAGGGTCACTCAGAATTGTAAACTACAAGTGTGTTCTGCAAAGAGCCACTGCTCCTTACAGTAAACTATACAGAAGCAGGTGTTTTATTCCCTGAAGTGCTAATAAGCATATTCAGGTTAAAGGCCAGGCTGTCCAGAAGCCAACGTAGCAGTGGGAGGGGACAAAACTGCTGGACATTTGGTTATGAGGGTCACAGGCAGGAATTAGGCCCCAGGAGTTCAGCTGGTCCAAGAAATTCTCCAATCTTGCCAGGCTCCAAAGTAAGACCAGGATGGTCCATTAAGAGTATTTCCTTGTCATGTCTAAACCTTCATTGCCTAGGACTGTGTTAAGTTCCCAAAAGAAACCAGTTTGGAGATAGCTTTCTATAGAGTTCTTCATTTTTCCAAATCCTTACAAGATAATAATTATTACCCAGGAAAGTTCCAAGAGTGCCTAATGGTGTTTTTTTTTTTTCTCTAAACTTTCCTTCCCGGGAAATATCCTCTACCTCCCCCCATTCATATGCTCTCTCTCTCTCTCTCTCTCTCTCTCTCTCTCTCTCTCTCTCTCTCTCTCTCTCTCTCTCTCTCTCTCTCTCTCTCTCTCTCTTTCTCCCTCTCTCTCTCTCTTTCTCTCTCTCTCTCTGTCCTTCTGTGTGTCTATAAGTGAGTGTGTGTATAAATATGTTTATTTTTTTTCTATGCCAATTCCTCTAGTTTTGTGTATTTACAGCAGACAAGGACTGATTCATGATCTTTTTTTTGATGGCTGATGTGGAAGGGTCTAGCTGACTATGGGTAGGGTCATCCCCCATGAAGTGGATGTACACAGTGTGGTGGGGACCATGGAGGGGACTGACAAGGATTTTTTTTTTTGAAGAACTGAAGATCTTTGTGGCATGACCAATTAAAGTGTCCTCTAATTTCTAAGTAAGTTCAATACTTATCTGTGTTCAGTATTCTGTCTACTCATATTTCAAAAGGAAAATTGCCTCCTCTATTTCATCCTGTTTTACTTCATTTAATCTATGAAATTCCTTGTAACCAGAAAGGGTGGTAAATTTTAAAGACCTTTAAAATATGACTGGTAGATATCGGGTTGGTTTAAGTTCATGTCAACTTTGTAATCAGGCCCTAGAGGTAAGTTTTCCTTGCACTTTGCAAAGAATTCATGATTGTCATTGACTTCAATACAAGGTATTTAATCCTGTAAATTACAGCTTTTTTTTTTTTAATAAAAGTGGTCATCCTCTAACTGTGGATTTTCATAAGGGGAATTTTGGTGCTGCCTCAAAGAGTCTAGCAACATTTTTGATATGAAGAACAGCTTAAAGATAACAAAGGGAAAGATTGGAACAGGGAAAATAACCACCAAGGATGTTGGTGAGTCAGAAACTGAAGACTTTCACAGAAAGAAAATAAAAACAAAAACAAAACAAAACAAAAACCAAACAAATCAACAAAAACAAACAAACAAACAAGCAAACAAACAATAAAAAGAATGTAAAAGCCATCTACTTGGGCAGAATGTGACTGAGGTCATCAGGCCATTTCAGTAGGAATTTCATTTTGTATTTCTAGGAGACCATATGAAAAGGTAAAGCCTAGATGCTGAAAGTTACTGAGTTTAACTAGGGATGGAACCATCCTGAGAGGGGTTCTATGATGTAAGCTGAGCTAGGGTGATCACAGAGCACTGGCTGGAGGTTGCACATCTATTCTACTTGGAGGTGCTAGATTCCCTTGTAGGTGGGTTCACTATCTTTGCAGTGGTGTGTGAAAGCCAAGTCAGCTCCTGAACCACAAAGTTGTTCAACAGGCTTTTGGTGCCTGGCCTGTTTCAGAAGACAGAATCTTGATGACTAGGACATTTTCTTTGGGTAAGTATATTTATGAAGTAATTGGGACCCTCATAGCTCCAGAAAGCTAAAAGTTTTCCCTCCTACAGTGAGTAACTGTACATTCTAATTTCTCCCATGTTTGGGAGTTAGGGGCATGGATAGTCTAGGTTAGTTATCTCCTGAGTTTATTATCCTTGCTAACAATATCTAGTTCACAATTCCATTAAAATGCCAAAGCTCCTCTTTGTCCTTGTGCATTTTAGAAGATATTAGTTCTAAATGGCTGATATTGCCTGGACTTGTTGAGGTCTTGTTGAGGTTGGAGATAAAATGGCTTCACCAAATAATCCTGAGGCTGGGTCAGGAGACACAATAGAGAAGGCCAGTGGTGTGCTGTGTCCCTAGGCAGATATTTGTGAATGTAGCCACCTAGCTCATCAGAGCTTGCAGGTAGAAGAGAGGTGTGGTGACCATTCTGATTCATTTTTTTAAAAATTCTGTTCTGCTTGCTCATTGGGGGGTGACAGGCATACCAACTCCCACACTGACCTAGCCATTCAAGGAGAGGTTCCTCAGCAGAGGCAAATTAGCTCAGGGCTGAAGAAATGTATATCTGAGTATGTTATTCTGAGCTCTAGAGAATTACTTGTTAATTTCCCTATGTTTACTTCCTTGCTTCCCTTGTTTGATTAAAGCCCTCAGGGTCCAATCACTTTTCAGAATGTATATTGTACTACCTATGAACTTTGTACGGTGGACCAAAGCCTTCCTCAAAGACCCATGACTGACATTTCAAACCCATTTCACCACAGCATTCTTTATGTGACACAAAGTGATAGGATCCATCTATCTCTTTAAGGATATCTCTGTCTAGCAGTTCCAAATGGACAATGTTCAGGCTAACAGGATCAGCACCCCCAGGAGGTTTTATAAATATGAGTTCAAGAAGAAGAAAAATTCAATGCAGTTTCAGGATCTTGATCCCCATCCCTGCATCTTAATCCCATAGGGTGGAGTCAGAAGGTTAGGTCAGAAGTCTAAACTTCACCTATACTACAACCAACTGTGAAGATTTCTAGCCATCTCCTGTTTCTGTCTGGTACTTAGTCACACCAAGTCTGCCTTAAGGCATACTGCAAGTCTAGTGTGAGATAGTGCCAGCAGATGATTGCAAAAACCCACTATGTGTTGACTTGTACGTAAAATGAGACATCTATAATATAGACACACACGTACATACACACATACTCACAGAAAGAGGTAAGAAGTGGAGAAGCTGAGTCTTAGGAACCCTCAAGGAAGAGAGAGTAGAAATCTTGTAAGGCACAGAGGTCTGTGTCTATCTGCACAAAATCGGGTTATTCTGGCTTCCATTATGGAGTGGGAGGGCCTCACTATCCCTCATTCTTATCTGAGAAAGTATGGACAGTTGTTGGGGGAGGGAGAGTCAGTTTTCATCAAAGGTATGGCCTTTGAAAGTGATAGGTTGTCCATGCTCTAGTGGTAGCTCCATGTCCAAGAGTTTATGGGCAGCACAAATGGTTTAAATGGGTTGTAACAAAGGGGAGAAGAGGAGATGTGAAGTTGGGAGGAGGAGTTAGGTGGGGATGGGTCTGGTTCTGGTCTGGGAGGAGTTACGACGAGAATTGGAAAGTAAATTCCATCAAAATATATTGTATGAAATTCTCAAGGAATTAATGAAAGTGGTTCTTAATATACCACGTCTGTACTGAAGATATAGAGACCACTTATTTTGCCATCTCCTAAATAACAACTCCTTGTATAGAAGAAATGTTCAGTATCCTTAGTCATCAGGGAAATACAAATCAAAACAACCCTGATTTCCCCTTACACCCATCAGAAGGGCTAACATCAAAAACTCAGGGTGGCATGGTCTGAATATCACTGAAGGAAGACCCCAAACTCAAATGGTATGCAAAGACAGAGTGTTTCCTGCAGAAACAACCAGCAGGCAGGAGTTAAACATCTTTTAAATGGCAACCCCAGACAAAGGCATGCAGGCCTTCTTAAAGGGATTAGGGGAATTTTGTAGAAGGACTAGGTAATCTAACATTTCATTGGTGGGTGCTACACAAGTCACAGGGGATGGCTTCTGATTGGCTTGTGCCAGGTGAATACAGTGGTCTGCATTCACATGTCATGAGCATTTAGACCACAGACTGAGATAGGGCTGCCAAGCAGAGTTGGTCCATGCTTGGCATAAGATATTTTCCCATTCTTGTGGTTTTGCCCAGGTTGTCTTTGGGAGAAGATTGTGTGAACTTCTTCCTGGATTTTATCATGTGTTCCTGGAGTTGGTGCCTTGTGGTCTCCTTTTTGAAACAGGACTGGTCCTTAAATGGATACAGATGGGGTTTATGTCGGCCTTTCAAAGCGACAGCACAGGCTGCAGATTTTTTTAGGGCAAGGGAAACACACCTCCACTGCTTGTGAGAGTAAAAAACTTGTAAAACCTCTGTGGAAATAAAGTTGCCACTTTCACAAAATATTGGGAATAATTGTCTCCTGGGCATATACTCAAAAGTTGCTCCACCATTCCACAAAGACCCATGCTCTACTATGACCATAGCAGCTTTATTCATAATAACCAGAAACTGAAAACAACCTAGATAACCTTCAACTGAAGAACACATGAAGACAATGTGGTTCATTTACACAATTGAAGGCTACTCATCCATTAAAAACAAGGAAATCAGAGGTTTCACAGGCAACTGTATGGAACTAGAAGATATCATCTTGAGTGAGGAAACCCAGACTCAATAGCACAAGCATGTTATGTACTCACAGATGAGTGCATATTAACAATAAAGTATAGGATAACCACATTATAATCAACAGTCCCAAAGAAGCCAAGTAACAAGGTGAGCCCAAGGAAGGATGGTTGGATCTTCCTCAGAAGAAGAAACAAGACAGACATAGGAGGCCAAGGAACAGAGGGAAATGGTCTGAAGAGGGGATGGGGACAGGAGTGTAGGAGGTCATGGGTAGATCAGATGAAGGCAGATTAGGGGAGAAAGACGACAAATCGTGTGTGTGTGTGTGTGTGTGTGTGTGTGTGTGTGTGTTTGTGTGTGTGTGTGTGTGTGTGTATGTGTGTGTCTGTGGGTGTATGTGTCTATGTGTTTCTGTGTATGTCTGTATTTTGGTGGGTGGAGGGAGCGTGCAAACTCTAGAATATACCAAAGACCTGGGATGGGTGGAAACCCCAGGGAGTCTATGGAGACAACTAGCTGAGACTCCTAGCAGTGGGGATATGGACACAGAAGTGGTCACTTCCACTAGAGGCAGTAGAGGGATAAGGAAAATATCCCACCCTCAAAACCTTGAACCCCAAATTCATCCCAACTCCAACAAGTGTAGGGACATATATGGAGCAATGACTTAGGGAATTGCCAAAGAATGACTGGCCCAACTTGACATCCATCCCATGGACAAGAACCAATCCCTGAGTAGTAGTGATTCTCTCTTAACTTTGCAAAAAGGAACCTAGCATAACTCTCACCTGGAGGTTAATCCCAATGGCTCATTTAAATAGATGTAGGGACCATAGCCAAACATTAGATGGAGTACATAGGCTGTCTGCATACATAGCAAATGACCAGTCAGAGCTTTATGCAGGTCCCCAACAACTGTGGCAGGGGCTGTCTTTCAGTCTTCTAGCTGCCCGTCTGTGGTTCCTGTTCCCCTAATTGGTCTGAGTTGTCTGGCTTCAGAAGGAGAAGATGTGCCTAGTCCTGCAGAGACTTGATCTGCTTCAGGTTGGAGGGTAGTCTGGGGTGAACGCAGAGGCAGAGGTGGGTTCTTCCTTGGGGAAGGAGAAGGGGGAGGGGGAATCAGCAGAGAATCTCATGAGGGGCACTCCGAGGACCAGGTCAGCTGATACTGGAATATAAAGTGAAAAAATAGCAACAACAACAACAACAACAACAACAACAAAAACAACAACAACCAAGGAATGCAAGTTAGTGCACTTCATGGATAACCCTGATGCTGTAGGTATTTTGATGCTATTACTGTTTCATCAAGATAGGTTGCCCCAAGGAAGAGTGGATAACACACTCAGTTGACTTCATATAAAGTTTTTCCCCATTTTAACTGGTCAAATAAAGGCTAGATCCTGTGATTCCTCAGTGGAAGAGAAAGGTGGGGCTGGAGGTGGTGAAGAGGGAGAAGAAAGGAAGGAGGCGAGGCGATGAAGGGACAGAGCAACCAGAGAAAGACTGAGGAATAGGAGGTCAAAGTAAATTCAGCAGAATCACATGGACTAGAGAGCTATAAGTATGAAGAGATCTCATAGATGGGATGTAGAGTAGTGGTAAATCTGCCCAACCTAGCTGTGCAGCATACAAATATTATAAATGAGATATGTGTTCTTCACATGGCTTTATTGGGTTTGGATATTTATTTACTGCAACAAGTAGGTGCCCAACATCCCGATTTGAACAGAGCAAAGAGCCAGGCTTTAATCTCAGCACTTGGATGGCAGAGGCAGGCAGATTTCTGAGTTTGAGGCCAGCCTGGTCTACAGAGTGAGTCCCAGGACAGTCAAGGCTACACAGAGAAACCCTGTCTCGAAAAACAAAAACAAGATTTCTGTGTAGGAATTTTTTCATTTCATCTAGGTTTTCCAGTTTTGTTGAGTATAGCCTTTTGTAGTAGGATCTGATGATGTTTTGGATTTCCTCAGGTTCTGAGGTTATGTCTCCTTTTTCATTTCTGATTTTGTTAATTAGGATACTGTCCCTGTGCCCTACAGTTAGTCTGGCTAAAGGTTTGTCTATGTTGTTGATTTTCTCAAAGAACCAGCTCCTGATTTGATTATTTTAATAGTTTTTGTTTGTGTGTGTGTTTGTTTGTTTTGTTTTGTTTTCACTTGGTTGGTTTCCGCCCTAAGTTTATTTCCAGCCATCTACTCCTCTTGGGTGAATTTGCTTCCTTTTGTTCTAGAGCTTCTAGACAGATGTGCTGTCAGGCTGTTAGTATATGCTCTCTCTAGTTTCTTTTTGTAGGTACTCAGGGCTCTGAGTTTTCCTCTTACGACTGCCTTCATCGTGTCCCATAAGTTTGGGCATGTGTGGCTTCATTTTCATTAAAGTCTAAAATGTCTTTAATATCTTTCTATATTTCTTCCTTGACCAAGGTATCATTGAGTAAAGTGTTGTTCAGTTTCCACATGAATGTTGGCTTTATATAAGTTATACTGTTATTGAAGATCAACCTTAGTCCATGGGGATCTGATAGGAAACATGGGATAATTTCAATATTTTTGTATCTGGTGAGGACTATTTTGTGACAAATTATATGATCAATTTTGGAGGAGGTACCATGAGGTGCTGAGAAGAAGGTATTTCCTTTTGTTTTAGGATAAAATATTTTGTAAATATATATTAAATCCATTTGTTTCATAACTTCTTTTAGTTTCCATGTGACTCTGTTTAGTTTCTGTTTCCAGAATCTCTCCATTGGTGAGAGTGGGTTGCTAAAGTCTCCCACTATTGTTTGAGGTGCAGATCATATGATAGTGACCCCCAAAATTCCATCAGAGAAGCCTAAACTTGATAAACAGCTTCAGTGCAGTATCTGGATATAAAGTTAACTCAAACAAATCAGTGACCTTTCTCTTCACCAAGGATAAACAGTATGAGAAAGAAATTAGGAAAACAAGACTCTTCACTATAGTCACTAATAATGTAAAATACCTTGGTGTCATTCTAAGGAAGTGAAAGATCTCTATGATAAGAACTTCAAGTTTCTGAAGAATGAAACTAAAGAAGATCTCAGAAGATGGAAAGATCTTCCATGCTCATGGTTTGGCAGGATTAATATAGTCAAAATGTCTATCCTGCCAAAAGCAAACTACAGAATCATTGCAATCAAAATTCCAACTCAATACTTCATACAGTTAGAAAAGGCAATTTTCAAATTCATCTGAAATAACAAAAAATAGGATAGCAAAAACTATTCTCAACAGGAAAAGGACCTCTGGTAGACTCACCATGCTTGATCTAAAGCTGTACTTCAGAGCAATTGTGATAAAAGCTGCGTGTTACTGGTACAACAGCAGACAGGTCGATCATTGGAATAGAATTCAAGACCCAGAAATGAACCCACACACCTATGGACAGTTGATCTTTGACAAGGGATCTAAAACCATCCAGTGGAAAAAAGACAGCATTTTCAACAAATGGTGCTGGCACAAAAGGCGGCAATCATGTAGAAGAATGCAAATTTATCCATTCTTCTCTCCTTGTAAAAATCTCAAGTCTAAATGTATCAAATAAAACAAAACCAGAGATAATGAAATTTATAGAGGAGAAAGTGGGAAAAAACCTCAAAAATATGGCCAAAGGGGAAAAATTCCTGAACAAAACACCAATGACTTGTGCTGTAAGATCAAGAATCACAAATGGGAACTCATAAAATTGCAAAGCTTCTATAATGCAAAAGATACTATCAATAAGACAAAAAGGCCACCAACAGATTGGGAAAGGATTTCTACCAATCCTAACTCTGATAGGAGAATAATATCCATTATATACAAAGTGCTCAAGAAGCTGGATTCCAGAAATTCAAATAATCCCATTGAAATATGGGATACAGAGCTAAACAAAGATTTCTCAACTGAGGAATACTGAAGGGCTGAGAAGCACCTGAAAAAATATTCAACATCATTAATCATCAGGGAAATGCAAATTAAAAAAAAAAACAAAACCCTGAGATTCTACCACCTCACAAGAGCCAGAATGACTCAGATCAAATATTCAGGTGACAGCAGATGCTGGCGAAGATGTGTTGAAAGAGGAACACTCCTCCATTGCTGGTGGGATTGCAAGCTTGTACAATTACACTGGTAATAGGTCTGGTGGGTCCTAAGAAAATTGGACATAGTACTATGAGAAAATCCAGCCATATATGCTCCTAGGCATATATCCAGAATATGTTACAACTGGTGATAAGGACACATGCTCCACTATTTCCATAGCAGCCTTATTTATAATAGCCAGAAGCTGCAAAGAAACCAGATGTCCCTCAACAGAGAAATGGATACAGAAAATGTGGTACTCCATTTAAACATGGAGTACTACTCAGCTGTTATAAAAAATGAATTTATGAAATTCTTAGTCAAGTGTGTGGCTCTGGAAAATACCATCCTGTAACCCAGTTACAAAGAACTCACTTGATTTGCACTTTCTGATAAGTGGATATTAGCCCAGAAAATTAGAATACCCAAGATACAATGTGCAAAATAAAAGAAAATCAAGAGGAAGGAAGAAAAACACATGGATAGCTCATTCCTCCTTAGAACAGGGAACAAAATACCAATGGAAGGAGCTACAGAGATAATGTTTGGAGCTGAGTAGAAAGTATGGACCATCCAGAGACTGTCCACCCAGGATCCATTCCATAATCAGCCACCACATACAGATACTATGGCATATGACAGAAAGATTTTGAAGAAATGACCCTGATATAGCTGTCTCTTGTGAGGGTATGCCAGTGCCTGGCAAATACAGAAGTGAATGCTCATTGTCGTCTATTGGATGGAACACAGGGTCCCCAATGGAGGAGCAAGAGAATGTACCCAAGGAGAGTACGAGAGTAGGGGTCTGCAAACCTATAGGTTGAACAACAAAGTCCAATTGGGCTAAAGACCTCAACATAAAACTGGATACACTTGATCTGATAGAAGAGAAAACAGGGAATAGCCTTGAACTCATTGTTACAAGAAGCAACTTTCTGAACAGAACACCAACAGCTCAGGCACTAAGATCAGCAGTTGATAAATGGGACTGAAAAGCTCATGAAACTGAAAAGCTTCTATAAGGAAAAGGACATCACTCTTAGGAGAAAACTAAAGCCTACAGATTGGGAAAGAATCTTCACCCACCTCAGTTTGACAGAGGGTTCATATCTAAAACATAAAGATCTCAAGAATTAGACACCAATAAATCAAATAACCCAACTACAATATGAGGTATAGAGCTAAACAGAGAACTCACAACAGGGGAATCTCCAATGATCAAGAAGTACTTAAAGAATTGTTCAAAGTCCTTAGTCATCAGGGACTTGTAAATCAAACCAACTCTTGGATTCCACCTTACACCCATGACAATTGCTAACATGAAATACTCAAGGGAACAGCACATGATGTTGAGGATGTGGAGCAAGGGGAAAACTCCTTCATTCCTGCTGTACCTGAAACAGGTAAAAAACACTCTAGAAATGAATTTGATGTTTTCTCAGAAAATCTGAAATTCTACCTTACGTCCCAGCTATACCAGTGCAGGGAATACATATACCCAAAAGATTCTCCACCATACCACAAGAGTCTACCTGCTCCAATATGATTATAGCAGTTTTATTCAAAGTAGACAGAAACTGGAAATAACTTAGATGTC